>NW_026610427.1:0-278868 GCF_029499605.1 Hyla sarda | reverse complement strand
AGCACTGTGCTGTGATGTCACTCAATACCACTGACATCACTAGGTGTAAACAACATCTCTCCTTTGCTGTGTATGTGACTATGGAGCTGTTTGGTGATGTCGTCTATTACGGCCTTCATAGAAGCAACAGGAGATTGTTGCATCCATCTTGAACCCTCAGAACTACAGTGCTATGATGTCACTCACTTCCACAGGCCTTGCAGAGTGTAAACAACAACAACCCAGCTTTGTTGTGTATGTAACCAAAGGGATTTGTGATGTCACCTAGAACCTTCACAGCAGCGACAGCTTTATGAGGAGCATCAGCACTGCTCTGCCTGAGCAGAACCATCACCGCCATAGGTTGTCAAATAACCCGGATTTAACCCACACAGGTAAGTCCAATGGGGTGCAGGCATGTCCTCTATGCTTACAGCTTCCCGTGGGTGTTGGTTTGATACCGTTTGGGGACAGCCAAGGAGGCATCTGCAGGCAACAAAGGTAGGTGTGTGCTTGTGTGTGTGTTTCCTATGCAGATCCTAAGCCCAGTGTCACATGCAAGTAGGAGGAGTAAGAAGGGTTCCTGGCAAATCCGGGTTATGGATTGCATTTAAAAAGGCCCCGTGGGAGTGCAATGGGCCCCTGTCTTGCTGCTTAGCAATAATGGTATGGGTTTAGGTTCTGCTGTGTGTACTGGTGGTTGACTGCCCCCCAGCCCAGAGTGTGCATGGAAAATTGTCTGGCAGCCTCCCTGACAGCAAGCAGTGATAGTGCCCATGAAGGGGACCTTGTTGGGCCCGCCCCTTTCACGGTTATCGCTTCTCGGCCTTTTGGCTAAGATCAAGTGTAGTATCTGTTCTTATCAGTTTAATATCTGATACGTCCCCTATCTGGGGACCATATATTAAATGGATTTTTGAGAACGGGGGCCGATTTCGAAGCTTGCTTCCGTCGCCCTATGCATTGACCCGATATGGCAGTATCTTCGGGTACAGTGCACCACCCCCTTACAGGGTTAAAAAGAAAGATTCCTACTTTCATTGCTACCTGCTTGCTGGCTAGCCAGCTAGCCAGCCCTGTGGGCCTTGCTGCTGCTGCAGCCAAAAAACAAAAGGTGGTGCTGCTGCTGCTTCTGCTGCTTCTGCTTCTGCTTGTGTCTGGCCCCTGTTGGAGCGTCCAGGCACAGGACTTCTGCTGCTGCTGACTAAATGGCCTCCTTAATTGGATCATTTGAGTAGCCAGCACACCTGTGCAGGTAGGGCATGACATGATAGGCAGCTGCCTTGATAGCGGGTGGGTGCTGAATGTTCCTAATTGACAAAATAAGATTAATGCTTATGAAGAAATATAAAATCTCATCCCTTCCCCAATATCGCGCCACACCCCTACCCCTTAATTCCCTGGTTGAACGTGATGGACATATGTCTTTTTTCGACCGTACTAACTATGTAACTATGTAACATAACATGGGGGGGGGGGTCTCCTGGCTGTTCACACAGGTGTGTCATTGCTGTACATTGACCATGCATTGCTTCTGTGGTATTGCAAAGGCAAAGACAAATGCTTCCAGCCATCCATTGCACTAATGGATTGGTCATCAGCTGGCTGTCTATGTCCCGCATCAATATAGACCAAAGTACAGAGGGTTAGGCTATGCTATTGTGCACCTACCTGATGCATCAGAAGGTGCGAGGCCCTTGCTAAATTCTGTGCACAGACTTTGAGATCTATGCTTTAGACTGTATCTAAACCTGCTCCAACATGGACTGACATTCTGGCCTACTTTCAGCCGATGCGACTTGTCTGTCGCTGAACAGTCGCTTTTTATGTATTCAGCACCTATGTATAATGTTGTAAAAATGCTCTAGAAGCTAAAGTCGCAGAAATGTCACACATATTTGGCCTGCAACTTTCTGTGCGACAAATTCAGACAGGAAAAATCAGTATAAATCCTTAGAAAATTATCCCCCAGTGTCTCCATCTGCTGGCGGTATTGAATAAGCATTGCTGCACTGATGGGGTATGCATTAGACGAAAAAAAAGAAGAAAAAGAAGAATAATACGCCCAGAAAAGAGGCGAAAAGGAGAAAAACGTAAAAAAACGTGAAAAAAAAGTAAGAGGAAGAGAAGGGAAAAAAAGGTGGAAATGGGTTTAAAAGTGATTTCGGCGGAGAAATATATATATATATATATATATATATATATATATATATATATATGCGCACACACACACATAGATATAAACGTATTCTCCGTTGAGATATTGCAGCCGCTGCTGTGTCCAGGCCCAGGAGCCTTAGCACTGTGCTGTGATGTCACTCAATACCACTGACATCACTAGGTGTAAACAACATCTCTCCTTTGCTGTGTATGTGACTATGGAGCTGTTTGGTGATGTCGTCTATTACGGCCTTCATAGAAGCAACAGGAGATTGTTGCATCCATCTTGAACCCTCAGAACTACAGTGCTATGATGTCACTCACTTCCACAGGCCTTGCAGAGTGTAAACAACAACAACCCAGCTTTGTTGTGTATGTAACCAAAGGGATTTGTGATGTCACCTAGAACCTTCACAGCAGCGACAGCTTTATGAGGAGCATCAGCACTGCTCTGCCTGAGCAGAACCATCACCGCCATAGGTTGTCAAATAACCCGGATTTAACCCACACAGGTAAGTCCAATGGGGTGCAGGCATGTCCTCTATGCTTACAGCTTCCCGTGGGTGTTGGTTTGATACCGTTTGGGGACAGCCAAGGAGGCATCTGCAGGCAACAAAGGTAGGTGTGTGCTTGTGTGTGTGTTTCCTATGCAGATCCTAAGCCCAGTGTCACATGCAAGTAGGAGGAGTAAGAAGGGTTCCTGGCAAATCCGGGTTATGGATTGCATTTAAAAAGGCCCCGTGGGAGTGCAATGGGCCCCTGTCTTGCTGCTTAGCAATAATGGTATGGGTTTAGGTTCTGCTGTGTGTACTGGTGGTTGACTGCCCCCCAGCCCAGAGTGTGCATGGAAAATTGTCTGGCAGCCTCCCTGACAGCAAGCAGTGATAGTGCCCATGAAGGGGACCTTGTTGGGCCCGCCCCTTTCACGGTTATCGCTTCTCGGCCTTTTGGCTAAGATCAAGTGTAGTATCTGTTCTTATCAGTTTAATATCTGATACGTCCCCTATCTGGGGACCATATATTAAATGGATTTTTGAGAACGGGGGCCGATTTCGAAGCTTGCTTCCGTCGCCCTATGCATTGACCCGATATGGCAGTATCTTCGGGTACAGTGCACCACCCCCTTACAGGGTTAAAAAGAAAGATTCCTACTTTCATTGCTACCTGCTTGCTGGCTAGCCAGCTAGCCAGCCCTGTGGGCCTTGCTGCTGCTGCAGCCAAAAAACAAAAGGTGGTGCTGCTGCTGCAGCCAAAAAACAAAAGGTGGTGCTGCTGCTGCTTCTGCTTCTGCTTGTGTCTGGCCCCTGTTGGAGCGTCCAGGCACAGGACTTCTGCTGCTGCTGACTAAATGGCCTCCTTAATTGGATCATTTGAGTAGCCAGCACACCTGTGCAGGTAGGGCATGACATGATAGGCAGCTGCCTTGATAGCGGGTGGGTGCTGAATGTTCCTAATTGACAAAATAAGATTAATGCTTATGAAGAAATATAAAATCTCATCCCTTCCCCAATATCGCGCCACACCCCTACCCCTTAATTCCCTGGTTGAACGTGATGGACATATGTCTTTTTTCGACCGTACTAACTATGTAACTATGTAACATAACATGGGGGGGGGGGTCTCCTGGCTGTTCACACAGGTGTGTCATTGCTGTACATTGACCATGCATTGCTTCTGTGGTATTGCAAAGGCAAAGACAAATGCTTCCAGCCATCCATTGCACTAATGGATTGGTCATCAGCTGGCTGTCTATGTCCCGCATCAATATAGACCAAAGTACAGAGGGTTAGGCTATGCTATTGTGCACCTACCTGATGCATCAGAAGGTGCGAGGCCCTTGCTAAATTCTGTGCACAGACTTTGAGATCTATGCTTTAGACTGTATCTAAACCTGCTCCAACATGGACTGACATTCTGGCCTACTTTCAGCCGATGCGACTTGTCTGTCGCTGAACAGTCGCTTTTTATGTATTCAGCACCTATGTATAATGTTGTAAAAATGCTCTAGAAGCTAAAGTCGCAGAAATGTCACACATATTTGGCCTGCAACTTTCTGTGCGACAAATTCAGACAGGAAAAATCAGTATAAATCCTTAGAAAATTATCCCCCAGTGTCTCCATCTGCTGGCGGTATTGAATAAGCATTGCTGCACTGATGGGGTATGCATTAGACGAAAAAAAAGAAGAAAAAGAAGAATAATACGCCCAGAAAAGAGGCGAAAAGGAGAAAAACGTAAAAAAACGTGAAAAAAAAGTAAGAGGAAGAGAAGGGAAAAAAAGGTGGAAATGGGTTTAAAAGTGATTTCGGCGGAGAAATATATATATATATATATATATATATATATATATATATATATATATATATATGCGCACACACACACATAGATATAAACGTATTCTCCGTTGAGATATTGCAGCCGCTGCTGTGTCCAGGCCCAGGAGCCTTAGCACTGTGCTGTGATGTCACTCAATACCACTGACATCACTAGGTGTAAACAACATCTCTCCTTTGCTGTGTATGTGACTATGGAGCTGTTTGGTGATGTCGTCTATTACGGCCTTCATAGAAGCAACAGGAGATTGTTGCATCCATCTTGAACCCTCAGAACTACAGTGCTATGATGTCACTCACTTCCACAGGCCTTGCAGAGTGTAAACAACAACAACCCAGCTTTGTTGTGTATGTAACCAAAGGGATTTGTGATGTCACCTAGAACCTTCACAGCAGCGACAGCTTTATGAGGAGCATCAGCACTGCTCTGCCTGAGCAGAACCATCACCGCCATAGGTTGTCAAATAACCCGGATTTAACCCACACAGGTAAGTCCAATGGGGTGCAGGCATGTCCTCTATGCTTACAGCTTCCCGTGGGTGTTGGTTTGATACCGTTTGGGGACAGCCAAGGAGGCATCTGCAGGCAACAAAGGTAGGTGTGTGCTTGTGTGTGTGTTTCCTATGCAGATCCTAAGCCCAGTGTCACATGCAAGTAGGAGGAGTAAGAAGGGTTCCTGGCAAATCCGGGTTATGGATTGCATTTAAAAAGGCCCCGTGGGAGTGCAATGGGCCCCTGTCTTGCTGCTTAGCAATAATGGTATGGGTTTAGGTTCTGCTGTGTGTACTGGTGGTTGACTGCCCCCCAGCCCAGAGTGTGCATGGAAAATTGTCTGGCAGCCTCCCTGACAGCAAGCAGTGATAGTGCCCATGAAGGGGACCTTGTTGGGCCCGCCCCTTTCACGGTTATCGCTTCTCGGCCTTTTGGCTAAGATCAAGTGTAGTATCTGTTCTTATCAGTTTAATATCTGATACGTCCCCTATCTGGGGACCATATATTAAATGGATTTTTGAGAACGGGGGCCGATTTCGAAGCTTGCTTCCGTCGCCCTATGCATTGACCCGATATGGCAGTATCTTCGGGTACAGTGCACCACCCCCTTACAGGGTTAAAAAGAAAGATTCCTACTTTCATTGCTACCTGCTTGCTGGCTAGCCAGCTAGCCAGCCCTGTGGGCCTTGCTGCTGCTGCAGCCAAAAAACAAAAGGTGGTGCTGCTGCTGCTTCTGCTGCTTCTGCTTCTGCTTGTGTCTGGCCCCTGTTGGAGCGTCCAGGCACAGGACTTCTGCTGCTGCTGACTAAATGGCCTCCTTAATTGGATCATTTGAGTAGCCAGCACACCTGTGCAGGTAGGGCATGACATGATAGGCAGCTGCCTTGATAGCGGGTGGGTGCTGAATGTTCCTAATTGACAAAATAAGATTAATGCTTATGAAGAAATATAAAATCTCATCCCTTCCCCAATATCGCGCCACACCCCTACCCCTTAATTCCCTGGTTGAACGTGATGGACATATGTCTTTTTTCGACCGTACTAACTATGTAACTATGTAACATAACATGGGGGGGGGGGGTCTCCTGGCTGTTCACACAGGTGTGTCATTGCTGTACATTGACCATGCATTGCTTCTGTGGTATTGCAAAGGCAAAGACAAATGCTTCCAGCCATCCATTGCACTAATGGATTGGTCATCAGCTGGCTGTCTATGTCCCGCATCAATATAGACCAAAGTACAGAGGGTTAGGCTATGCTATTGTGCACCTACCTGATGCATCAGAAGGTGCGAGGCCCTTGCTAAATTCTGTGCACAGACTTTGAGATCTATGCTTTAGACTGTATCTAAACCTGCTCCAACATGGACTGACATTCTGGCCTACTTTCAGCCGATGCGACTTGTCTGTCGCTGAACAGTCGCTTTTTATGTATTCAGCACCTATGTATAATGTTGTAAAAATGCTCTAGAAGCTAAAGTCGCAGAAATGTCACACATATTTGGCCTGCAACTTTCTGTGCGACAAATTCAGACAGGAAAAATCAGTATAAATCCTTAGAAAATTATCCCCCAGTGTCTCCATCTGCTGGCGGTATTGAATAAGCATTGCTGCACTGATGGGGTATGCATTAGACGAAAAAAAAGAAGAAAAAGAAGAATAATACGCCCAGAAAAGAGGCGAAAAGGAGAAAAACGTAAAAAAACGTGAAAAAAAAGTAAGAGGAAGAGAAGGGAAAAAAAGGTGGAAATGGGTTTAAAAGTGATTTCGGCGGAGAAATATATATATATATATATATATATATATATATATATATATATATATGCGCACACACACACATAGATATAAACGTATTCTCCGTTGAGATATTGCAGCCGCTGCTGTGTCCAGGCCCAGGAGCCTTAGCACTGTGCTGTGATGTCACTCAATACCACTGACATCACTAGGTGTAAACAACATCTCTCCTTTGCTGTGTATGTGACTATGGAGCTGTTTGGTGATGTCGTCTATTACGGCCTTCATAGAAGCAACAGGAGATTGTTGCATCCATCTTGAACCCTCAGAACTACAGTGCTATGATGTCACTCACTTCCACAGGCCTTGCAGAGTGTAAACAACAACAACCCAGCTTTGTTGTGTATGTAACCAAAGGGATTTGTGATGTCACCTAGAACCTTCACAGCAGCGACAGCTTTATGAGGAGCATCAGCACTGCTCTGCCTGAGCAGAACCATCACCGCCATAGGTTGTCAAATAACCCGGATTTAACCCACACAGGTAAGTCCAATGGGGTGCAGGCATGTCCTCTATGCTTACAGCTTCCCGTGGGTGTTGGTTTGATACCGTTTGGGGACAGCCAAGGAGGCATCTGCAGGCAACAAAGGTAGGTGTGTGCTTGTGTGTGTGTTTCCTATGCAGATCCTAAGCCCAGTGTCACATGCAAGTAGGAGGAGTAAGAAGGGTTCCTGGCAAATCCGGGTTATGGATTGCATTTAAAAAGGCCCCGTGGGAGTGCAATGGGCCCCTGTCTTGCTGCTTAGCAATAATGGTATGGGTTTAGGTTCTGCTGTGTGTACTGGTGGTTGACTGCCCCCCAGCCCAGAGTGTGCATGGAAAATTGTCTGGCAGCCTCCCTGACAGCAAGCAGTGATAGTGCCCATGAAGGGGACCTTGTTGGGCCCGCCCCTTTCACGGTTATCGCTTCTCGGCCTTTTGGCTAAGATCAAGTGTAGTATCTGTTCTTATCAGTTTAATATCTGATACGTCCCCTATCTGGGGACCATATATTAAATGGATTTTTGAGAACGGGGGCCGATTTCGAAGCTTGCTTCCGTCGCCCTATGCATTGACCCGATATGGCAGTATCTTCGGGTACAGTGCACCACCCCCTTACAGGGTTAAAAAGAAAGATTCCTACTTTCATTGCTACCTGCTTGCTGGCTAGCCAGCTAGCCAGCCCTGTGGGCCTTGCTGCTGCTGCAGCCAAAAAACAAAAGGTGGTGCTGCTGCTGCTTCTGCTGCTTCTGTTTCTGCTTGTGTCTGGCCCCTGTTGGAGCGTCCAGGCACAGGACTTCTGCTGCTGCTGACTAAATGGCCTCCTTAATTGGATCATTTGAGTAGCCAGCACACCTGTGCAGGTAGGGCATGACATGATAGGCAGCTGCCTTGATAGCGGGTGGGTGCTGAATGTTCCTAATTGACAAAATAAGATTAATGCTTATGAAGAAATATAAAATCTCATCCCTTCCCCAATATCGCGCCACACCCCTACCCCTTAATTCCCTGGTTGAACGTGATGGACATATGTCTTTTTTCGACCGTACTAACTATGTAACTATGTAACATAACATGGGGGGGGGGGTCTCCTGGCTGTTCACACAGGTGTGTCATTGCTGTACATTGACCATGCATTGCTTCTGTGGTATTGCAAAGGCAAAGACAAATGCTTCCAGCCATCCATTGCACTAATGGATTGGTCATCAGCTGGCTGTCTATGTCCCGCATCAATATAGACCAAAGTACAGAGGGTTAGGCTATGCTATTGTGCACCTACCTGATGCATCAGAAGGTGCGAGGCCCTTGCTAAATTCTGTGCACAGACTTTGAGATCTATGCTTTAGACTGTATCTAAACCTGCTCCAACATGGACTGACATTCTGGCCTACTTTCAGCCGATGCGACTTGTCTGTCGCTGAACAGTCGCTTTTTATGTATTCAGCACCTATGTATAATGTTGTAAAAATGCTCTAGAAGCTAAAGTCGCAGAAATGTCACACATATTTGGCCTGCAACTTTCTGTGCGACAAATTCAGACAGGAAAAATCAGTATAAATCCTTAGAAAATTATCCCCCAGTGTCTCCATCTGCTGGCGGTATTGAATAAGCATTGCTGCACTGATGGGGTATGCATTAGACGAAAAAAAAGAAGAAAAAGAAGAATAATACGCCCAGAAAAGAGGCGAAAAGGAGAAAAACGTAAAAAAACGTGAAAAAAAAGTAAGAGGAAGAGAAGGGAAAAAAAGGTGGAAATGGGTTTAAAAGTGATTTCGGCGGAGAAATATATATATATATATATATATATATATATATATATATATATATATATGCGCACACACACACATAGATATAAACGTATTCTCCGTTGAGATATTGCAGCCGCTGCTGTGTCCAGGCCCAGGAGCCTTAGCACTGTGCTGTGATGTCACTCAATACCACTGACATCACTAGGTGTAAACAACATCTCTCCTTTGCTGTGTATGTGACTATGGAGCTGTTTGGTGATGTCGTCTATTACGGCCTTCATAGAAGCAACAGGAGATTGTTGCATCCATCTTGAACCCTCAGAACTACAGTGCTATGATGTCACTCACTTCCACAGGCCTTGCAGAGTGTAAACAACAACAACCCAGCTTTGTTGTGTATGTAACCAAAGGGATTTGTGATGTCACCTAGAACCTTCACAGCAGCGACAGCTTTATGAGGAGCATCAGCACTGCTCTGCCTGAGCAGAACCATCACCGCCATAGGTTGTCAAATAACCCGGATTTAACCCACACAGGTAAGTCCAATGGGGTGCAGGCATGTCCTCTATGCTTACAGCTTCCCGTGGGTGTTGGTTTGATACCGTTTGGGGACAGCCAAGGAGGCATCTGCAGGCAACAAAGGTAGGTGTGTGCTTGTGTGTGTGTTTCCTATGCAGATCCTAAGCCCAGTGTCACATGCAAGTAGGAGGAGTAAGAAGGGTTCCTGGCAAATCCGGGTTATGGATTGCATTTAAAAAGGCCCCATGGGAGTGCAATGGGCCCCTGTCTTGCTGCTTAGCAATAATGGTATGGGTTTAGGTTCTGCTGTGTGTACTGGTGGTTGACTGCCCCCCAGCCCAGAGTGTGCATGGAAAATTGTCTGGCAGCCTCCCTGACAGCAAGCAGTGATAGTGCCCATGAAGGGGACCTTGTTGGGCCCGCCCCTTTCACGGTTATCGCTTCTCGGCCTTTTGGCTAAGATCAAGTGTAGTATCTGTTCTTATCAGTTTAATATCTGATACGTCCCCTATCTGGGGACCATATATTAAATGGATTTTTGAGAACGGGGGCCGATTTCGAAGCTTGCTTCCGTCGCCCTATGCATTGACCCGATATGGCAGTATCTTCGGGTACAGTGCACCACCCCCTTACAGGGTTAAAAAGAAAGATTCCTACTTTCATTGCTACCTGCTTGCTGGCTAGCCAGCTAGCCAGCCCTGTGGGCCTTGCTGCTGCTGCAGCCAAAAAACAAAAGGTGGTGCTGCTGCTGCTTCTGCTGCTTCTGCTTCTGCTTGTGTCTGGCCCCTGTTGGAGCGTCCAGGCACAGGACTTCTGCTGCTGCTGACTAAATGGCCTCCTTAATTGGATCATTTGAGTAGCCAGCACACCTGTGCAGGTAGGGCATGACATGATAGGCAGCTGCCTTGATAGCGGGTGGGTGCTGAATGTTCCTAATTGACAAAATAAGATTAATGCTTATGAAGAAATATAAAATCTCATCCCTTCCCCAATATCGCGCCACACCCCTACCCCTTAATTCCCTGGTTGAACGTGATGGACATATGTCTTTTTTCGACCGTACTAACTATGTAACTATGTAACATAACATGGGGGGGGGGGGTCTCCTGGCTGTTCACACAGGTGTGTCATTGCTGTACATTGACCATGCATTGCTTCTGTGGTATTGCAAAGGCAAAGACAAATGCTTCCAGCCATCCATTGCACTAATGGATTGGTCATCAGCTGGCTGTCTATGTCCCGCATCAATATAGACCAAAGTACAGAGGGTTAGGCTATGCTATTGTGCACCTACCTGATGCATCAGAAGGTGCGAGGCCCTTGCTAAATTCTGTGCACAGACTTTGAGATCTATGCTTTAGACTGTATCTAAACCTGCTCCAACATGGACTGACATTCTGGCCTACTTTCAGCCGATGCGACTTGTCTGTCGCTGAACAGTCGTTTTTTATGTATTCAGCACCTATGTATAATGTTGTAAAAATGCTCTAGAAGCTAAAGTCGCAGAAATGTCACACATATTTGGCCTGCAACTTTCTGTGCGACAAATTCAGACAGGAAAAATCAGTATAAATCCTTAGAAAATTATCCCCCAGTGTCTCCATCTGCTGGCGGTATTGAATAAGCATTGCTGCACTGATGGGGTATGCATTAGACGAAAAAAAAGAAGAAAAAGAAGAATAATACGCCCAGAAAAGAGGCGAAAAGGAGAAAAACGTAAAAAAACGTGAAAAAAAAGTAAGAGGAAGAGAAGGGAAAAAAAGGTGGAAATGGGTTTAAAAGTGATTTCGGCGGAGAAATATATATATATATATATATATATATATATATATATATATATATATGCGCACACACACACATAGATATAAACGTATTCTCCGTTGAGATATTGCAGCCGCTGCTGTGTCCAGGCCCAGGAGCCTTAGCACTGTGCTGTGATGTCACTCAATACCACTGACATCACTAGGTGTAAACAACATCTCTCCTTTGCTGTGTATGTGACTATGGAGCTGTTTGGTGATGTCGTCTATTACGGCCTTCATAGAAGCAACAGGAGATTGTTGCATCCATCTTGAACCCTCAGAACTACAGTGCTATGATGTCACTCACTTCCACAGGCCTTGCAGAGTGTAAACAACAACAACCCAGCTTTGTTGTGTATGTAACCAAAGGGATTTGTGATGTCACCTAGAACCTTCACAGCAGCGACAGCTTTATGAGGAGCATCAGCACTGCTCTGCCTGAGCAGAACCATCACCGCCATAGGTTGTCAAATAACCCGGATTTAACCCACACAGGTAAGTCCAATGGGGTGCAGGCATGTCCTCTATGCTTACAGCTTCCCGTGGGTGTTGGTTTGATACCGTTTGGGGACAGCCAAGGAGGCATCTGCAGGCAACAAAGGTAGGTGTGTGCTTGTGTGTGTGTTTCCTATGCAGATCCTAAGCCCAGTGTCACATGCAAGTAGGAGGAGTAAGAAGGGTTCCTGGCAAATCCGGGTTATGGATTGCATTTAAAAAGGCCCCGTGGGAGTGCAATGGGCCCCTGTCTTGCTGCTTAGCAATAATGGTATGGGTTTAGGTTCTGCTGTGTGTACTGGTGGTTGACTGCCCCCCAGCCCAGAGTGTGCATGGAAAATTGTCTGGCAGCCTCCCTGACAGCAAGCAGTGATAGTGCCCATGAAGGGGACCTTGTTGGGCCCGCCCCTTTCACGGTTATCGCTTCTCGGCCTTTTGGCTAAGATCAAGTGTAGTATCTGTTCTTATCAGTTTAATATCTGATACGTCCCCTATCTGGGGACCATATATTAAATGGATTTTTGAGAACGGGGGCCGATTTCGAAGCTTGCTTCCGTCGCCCTATGCATTGACCCGATATGGCAGTATCTTCGGGTACAGTGCACCACCCCCTTACAGGGTTAAAAAGAAAGATTCCTACTTTCATTGCTACCTGCTTGCTGGCTAGCCAGCTAGCCAGCCCTGTGGGCCTTGCTGCTGCTGCAGCCAAAAAACAAAAGGTGGTGCTGCTGCTGCTTCTGCTGCTTCTGCTTCTGCTTGTGTCTGGCCCCTGTTGGAGCGTCCAGGCACAGGACTTCTGCTGCTGCTGACTAAATGGCCTCCTTAATTGGATCATTTGAGTAGCCAGCACACCTGTGCAGGTAGGGCATGACATGATAGGCAGCTGCCTTGATAGCGGGTGGGTGCTGAATGTTCCTAATTGACAAAATAAGATTAATGCTTATGAAGAAATATAAAATCTCATCCCTTCCCCAATATCGCGCCACACCCCTACCCCTTAATTCCCTGGTTGAACGTGATGGACATATGTCTTTTTTCGACCGTACTAACTATGTAACTATGTAACATAACATGGGGGGGGGGGTCTCCTGGCTGTTCACACAGGTGTGTCATTGCTGTACATTGACCATGCATTGCTTCTGTGGTATTGCAAAGGCAAAGACAAATGCTTCCAGCCATCCATTGCACTAATGGATTGGTCATCAGCTGGCTGTCTATGTCCCGCATCAATATAGACCAAAGTACAGAGGGTTAGGCTATGCTATTGTGCACCTACCTGATGCATCAGAAGGTGCGAGGCCCTTGCTAAATTCTGTGCACAGACTTTGAGATCTATGCTTTAGACTGTATCTAAACCTGCTCCAACATGGACTGACATTCTGGCCTACTTTCAGCCGATGCGACTTGTCTGTCGCTGAACAGTCGCTTTTTATGTATTCAGCACCTATGTATAATGTTGTAAAAATGCTCTAGAAGCTAAAGTCGCAGAAATGTCACACATATTTGGCCTGCAACTTTCTGTGCGACAAATTCAGACAGGAAAAATCAGTATAAATCCTTAGAAAATTATCCCCCAGTGTCTCCATCTGCTGGCGGTATTGAATAAGCATTGCTGCACTGATGGGGTATGCATTAGACGAAAAAAAAGAAGAAAAAGAAGAATAATACGCCCAGAAAAGAGGCGAAAAGGAGAAAAACGTAAAAAAACGTGAAAAAAAAGTAAGAGGAAGAGAAGGGAAAAAAAGGTGGAAATGGGTTTAAAAGTGATTTCGGCGGAGAAATATATATATATATATATATATATATATATATATATATATATATATGCGCACACACACACATAGATATAAACGTATTCTCCGTTGAGATATTGCAGCCGCTGCTGTGTCCAGGCCCAGGAGCCTTAGCACTGTGCTGTGATGTCACTCAATACCACTGACATCACTAGGTGTAAACAACATCTCTCCTTTGCTGTGTATGTGACTATGGAGCTGTTTGGTGATGTCGTCTATTACGGCCTTCATAGAAGCAACAGGAGATTGTTGCATCCATCTTGAACCCTCAGAACTACAGTGCTATGATGTCACTCACTTCCACAGGCCTTGCAGAGTGTAAACAACAACAACCCAGCTTTGTTGTGTATGTAACCAAAGGGATTTGTGATGTCACCTAGAACCTTCACAGCAGCGACAGCTTTATGAGGAGCATCAGCACTGCTCTGCCTGAGCAGAACCATCACCGCCATAGGTTGTCAAATAACCCGGATTTAACCCACACAGGTAAGTCCAATGGGGTGCAGGCATGTCCTCTATGCTTACAGCTTCCCGTGGGTGTTGGTTTGATACCGTTTGGGGACAGCCAAGGAGGCATCTGCAGGCAACAAAGGTAGGTGTGTGCTTGTGTGTGTGTTTCCTATGCAGATCCTAAGCCCAGTGTCACATGCAAGTAGGAGGAGTAAGAAGGGTTCCTGGCAAATCCGGGTTATGGATTGCATTTAAAAAGGCCCCGTGGGAGTGCAATGGGCCCCTGTCTTGCTGCTTAGCAATAATGGTATGGGTTTAGGTTCTGCTGTGTGTACTGGTGGTTGACTGCCCCCCAGCCCAGAGTGTGCATGGAAAATTGTCTGGCAGCCTCCCTGACAGCAAGCAGTGATAGTGCCCATGAAGGGGACCTTGTTGGGCCCGCCCCTTTCACGGTTATCGCTTCTCGGCCTTTTGGCTAAGATCAAGTGTAGTATCTGTTCTTATCAGTTTAATATCTGATACGTCCCCTATCTGGGGACCATATATTAAATGGATTTTTGAGAACGGGGGCCGATTTCGAAGCTTGCTTCCGTCGCCCTATGCATTGACCCGATATGGCAGTATCTTCGGGTACAGTGCACCACCCCCTTACAGGGTTAAAAAGAAAGATTCCTACTTTCATTGCTACCTGCTTGCTGGCTAGCCAGCTAGCCAGCCCTGTGGGCCTTGCTGCTGCTGCAGCCAAAAAACAAAAGGTGGTGCTGCTGCTGCTTCTGCTGCTTCTGCTTCTGCTTGTGTCTGGCCCCTGTTGGAGCGTCCAGGCACAGGACTTCTGCTGCTGCTGACTAAATGGCCTCCTTAATTGGATCATTTGAGTAGCCAGCACACCTGTGCAGGTAGGGCATGACATGATAGGCAGCTGCCTTGATAGCGGGTGGGTGCTGAATGTTCCTAATTGACAAAATAAGATTAATGCTTATGAAGAAATATAAAATCTCATCCCTTCCCCAATATCGCGCCACACCCCTACCCCTTAATTCCCTGGTTGAACGTGATGGACATATGTCTTTTTTCGACCGTACTAACTATGTAACTATGTAACATAACATGGGGGGGGGGGGGGTCTCCTGGCTGTTCACACAGGTGTGTCATTGCTGTACATTGACCATGCATTGCTTCTGTGGTATTGCAAAGGCAAAGACAAATGCTTCCAGCCATCCATTGCACTAATGGATTGGTCATCAGCTGGCTGTCTATGTCCCGCATCAATATAGACCAAAGTACAGAGGGTTAGGCTATGCTATTGTGCACCTACCTGATGCATCAGAAGGTGCGAGGCCCTTGCTAAATTCTGTGCACAGACTTTGAGATCTATGCTTTAGACTGTATCTAAACCTGCTCCAACATGGACTGACATTCTGGCCTACTTTCAGCCGATGCGACTTGTCTGTCGCTGAACAGTCGCTTTTTATGTATTCAGCACCTATGTATAATGTTGTAAAAATGCTCTAGAAGCTAAAGTCGCAGAAATGTCACACATATTTGGCCTGCAACTTTCTGTGCGACAAATTCAGACAGGAAAAATCAGTATAAATCCTTAGAAAATTATCCCCCAGTGTCTCCATCTGCTGGCGGTATTGAATAAGCATTGCTGCACTGATGGGGTATGCATTAGACGAAAAAAAAGAAGAAAAAGAAGAATAATACGCCCAGAAAAGAGGCGAAAAGGAGAAAAACGTAAAAAAACGTGAAAAAAAAGTAAGAGGAAGAGAAGGGAAAAAAAGGTGGAAATGGGTTTAAAAGTGATTTCGGCGGAGAAATATATATATATATATATATATATATATATATATATATATATATGCGCACACACACACATAGATATAAACGTATTCTCCGTTGAGATATTGCAGCCGCTGCTGTGTCCAGGCCCAGGAGCCTTAGCACTGTGCTGTGATGTCACTCAATACCACTGACATCACTAGGTGTAAACAACATCTCTCCTTTGCTGTGTATGTGACTATGGAGCTGTTTGGTGATGTCGTCTATTACGGCCTTCATAGAAGCAACAGGAGATTGTTGCATCCATCTTGAACCCTCAGAACTACAGTGCTATGATGTCACTCACTTCCACAGGCCTTGCAGAGTGTAAACAACAACAACCCAGCTTTGTTGTGTATGTAACCAAAGGGATTTGTGATGTCACCTAGAACCTTCACAGCAGCGACAGCTTTATGAGGAGCATCAGCACTGCTCTGCCTGAGCAGAACCATCACCGCCATAGGTTGTCAAATAACCCGGATTTAACCCACACAGGTAAGTCCAATGGGGTGCAGGCATGTCCTCTATGCTTACAGCTTCCCGTGGGTGTTGGTTTGATACCGTTTGGGGACAGCCAAGGAGGCATCTGCAGGCAACAAAGGTAGGTGTGTGCTTGTGTGTGTGTTTCCTATGCAGATCCTAAGCCCAGTGTCACATGCAAGTAGGAGGAGTAAGAAGGGTTCCTGGCAAATCCGGGTTATGGATTGCATTTAAAAAGGCCCCGTGGGAGTGCAATGGGCCCCTGTCTTGCTGCTTAGCAATAATGGTATGGGTTTAGGTTCTGCTGTGTGTACTGGTGGTTGACTGCCCCCCAGCCCAGAGTGTGCATGGAAAATTGTCTGGCAGCCTCCCTGACAGCAAGCAGTGATAGTGCCCATGAAGGGGACCTTGTTGGGCCCGCCCCTTTCACGGTTATCGCTTCTCGGCCTTTTGGCTAAGATCAAGTGTAGTATCTGTTCTTATCAGTTTAATATCTGATACGTCCCCTATCTGGGGACCATATATTAAATGGATTTTTGAGAACGGGGGCCGATTTCGAAGCTTGCTTCCGTCGCCCTATGCATTGACCCGATATGGCAGTATCTTCGGGTACAGTGCACCACCCCCTTACAGGGTTAAAAAGAAAGATTCCTACTTTCATTGCTACCTGCTTGCTGGCTAGCCAGCTAGCCAGCCCTGTGGGCCTTGCTGCTGCTGCAGCCAAAAAACAAAAGGTGGTGCTGCTGCTGCTTCTGCTGCTTCTGCTTCTGCTTGTGTCTGGCCCCTGTTGGAGCGTCCAGGCACAGGACTTCTGCTGCTGCTGACTAAATGGCCTCCTTAATTGGATCATTTGAGTAGCCAGCACACCTGTGCAGGTAGGGCATGACATGATAGGCAGCTGCCTTGATAGCGGGTGGGTGCTGAATGTTCCTAATTGACAAAATAAGATTAATGCTTATGAAGAAATATAAAATCTCATCCCTTCCCCAATATCGCGCCACACCCCTACCCCTTAATTCCCTGGTTGAACGTGATGGACATATGTCTTTTTTCGACCGTACTAACTATGTAACTATGTAACATAACATGGGGGGGGGGGGGTCTCCTGGCTGTTCACACAGGTGTGTCATTGCTGTACATTGACCATGCATTGCTTCTGTGGTATTGCAAAGGCAAAGACAAATGCTTCCAGCCATCCATTGCACTAATGGATTGGTCATCAGCTGGCTGTCTATGTCCCGCATCAATATAGACCAAAGTACAGAGGGTTAGGCTATGCTATTGTGCACCTACCTGATGCATCAGAAGGTGCGAGGCCCTTGCTAAATTCTGTGCACAGACTTTGAGATCTATGCTTTAGACTGTATCTAAACCTGCTCCAACATGGACTGACATTCTGGCCTACTTTCAGCCGATGCGACTTGTCTGTCGCTGAACAGTCGCTTTTTATGTATTCAGCACCTATGTATAATGTTGTAAAAATGCTCTAGAAGCTAAAGTCGCAGAAATGTCACACATATTTGGCCTGCAACTTTCTGTGCGACAAATTCAGACAGGAAAAATCAGTATAAATCCTTAGAAAATTATCCCCCAGTGTCTCCATCTGCTGGCGGTATTGAATAAGCATTGCTGCACTGATGGGGTATGCATTAGACGAAAAAAAAGAAGAAAAAGAAGAATAATACGCCCAGAAAAGAGGCGAAAAGGAGAAAAACGTAAAAAAACGTGAAAAAAAAGTAAGAGGAAGAGAAGGGAAAAAAAGGTGGAAATGGGTTTAAAAGTGATTTCGGCGGAGAAATATATATATATATATATATATATATATATATATATATATATATATGCGCACACACACACATAGATATAAACGTATTCTCCGTTGAGATATTGCAGCCGCTGCTGTGTCCAGGCCCAGGAGCCTTAGCACTGTGCTGTGATGTCACTCAATACCACTGACATCACTAGGTGTAAACAACATCTCTCCTTTGCTGTGTATGTGACTATGGAGCTGTTTGGTGATGTCGTCTATTACGGCCTTCATAGAAGCAACAGGAGATTGTTGCATCCATCTTGAACCCTCAGAACTACAGTGCTATGATGTCACTCACTTCCACAGGCCTTGCAGAGTGTAAACAACAACAACCCAGCTTTGTTGTGTATGTAACCAAAGGGATTTGTGATGTCACCTAGAACCTTCACAGCAGCGACAGCTTTATGAGGAGCATCAGCACTGCTCTGCCTGAGCAGAACCATCACCGCCATAGGTTGTCAAATAACCCGGATTTAACCCACACAGGTAAGTCCAATGGGGTGCAGGCATGTCCTCTATGCTTACAGCTTCCCGTGGGTGTTGGTTTGATACCGTTTGGGGACAGCCAAGGAGGCATCTGCAGGCAACAAAGGTAGGTGTGTGCTTGTGTGTGTGTTTCCTATGCAGATCCTAAGCCCAGTGTCACATGCAAGTAGGAGGAGTAAGAAGGGTTCCTGGCAAATCCGGGTTATGGATTGCATTTAAAAAGGCCCCGTGGGAGTGCAATGGGCCCCTGTCTTGCTGCTTAGCAATAATGGTATGGGTTTAGGTTCTGCTGTGTGTACTGGTGGTTGACTGCCCCCCAGCCCAGAGTGTGCATGGAAAATTGTCTGGTAGCCTCCCTGACAGCAAGCAGTGATAGTGCCCATGAAGGGGACCTTGTTGGGCCCGCCCCTTTCACGGTTATCGCTTCTCGGCCTTTTGGCTAAGATCAAGTGTAGTATCTGTTCTTATCAGTTTAATATCTGATACGTCCCCTATCTGGGGACCATATATTAAATGGATTTTTGAGAACGGGGGCCGATTTCGAAGCTTGCTTCCGTCGCCCTATGCATTGACCCGATATGGCAGTATCTTCGGGTACAGTGCACCACCCCCTTACAGGGTTAAAAAGAAAGATTCCTACTTTCATTGCTACCTGCTTGCTGGCTAGCCAGCTAGCCAGCCCTGTGGGCCTTGCTGCTGCTGCAGCCAAAAAACAAAAGGTGGTGCTGCTGCTGCTTCTGCTGCTTCTGCTTCTGCTTGTGTCTGGCCCCTGTTGGAGCGTCCAGGCACAGGACTTCTGCTGCTGCTGACTAAATGGCCTCCTTAATTGGATCATTTGAGTAGCCAGCACACCTGTGCAGGTAGGGCATGACATGATAGGCAGCTGCCTTGATAGCGGGTGGGTGCTGAATGTTCCTAATTGACAAAATAAGATTAATGCTTATGAAGAAATATAAAATCTCATCCCTTCCCCAATATCGCGCCACACCCCTACCCCTTAATTCCCTGGTTGAACGTGATGGACATATGTCTTTTTTCGACCGTACTAACTATGTAACTATGTAACATAACATGGGGGGGGGGGTCTCCTGGCTGTTCACACAGGTGTGTCATTGCTGTACATTGACCATGCATTGCTTCTGTGGTATTGCAAAGGCAAAGACAAATGCTTCCAGCCATCCATTGCACTAATGGATTGGTCATCAGCTGGCTGTCTATGTCCCGCATCAATATAGACCAAAGTACAGAGGGTTAGGCTATGCTATTGTGCACCTACCTGATGCATCAGAAGGTGCGAGGCCCTTGCTAAATTCTGTGCACAGACTTTGAGATCTATGCTTTAGACTGTATCTAAACCTGCTCCAACATGGACTGACATTCTGGCCTACTTTCAGCCGATGCGACTTGTCTGTCGCTGAACAGTCGCTTTTTATGTATTCAGCACCTATGTATAATGTTGTAAAAATGCTCTAGAAGCTAAAGTCGCAGAAATGTCACACATATTTGGCCTGCAACTTTCTGTGCGACAAATTCAGACAGGAAAAATCAGTATAAATCCTTAGAAAATTATCCCCCAGTGTCTCCATCTGCTGGCGGTATTGAATAAGCATTGCTGCACTGATGGGGTATGCATTAGACGAAAAAAAAGAAGAAAAAGAAGAATAATACGCCCAGAAAAGAGGCGAAAAGGAGAAAAACGTAAAAAAACGTGAAAAAAAAGTAAGAGGAAGAGAAGGGAAAAAAAGGTGGAAATGGGTTTAAAAGTGATTTCGGCGGAGAATATATATATATATATATATATATATATATATATATATATATATATATGCGCACACACACACATAGATATAAACGTATTCTCCGTTGAGATATTGCAGCCGCTGCTGTGTCCAGGCCCAGGAGCCTTAGCACTGTGCTGTGATGTCACTCAATACCACTGACATCACTAGGTGTAAACAACATCTCTCCTTTGCTGTGTATGTGACTATGGAGCTGTTTGGTGATGTCGTCTATTACGGCCTTCATAGAAGCAACAGGAGATTGTTGCATCCATCTTGAACCCTCAGAACTACAGTGCTATGATGTCACTCACTTCCACAGGCCTTGCAGAGTGTAAACAACAACAACCCAGCTTTGTTGTGTATGTAACCAAAGGGATTTGTGATGTCACCTAGAACCTTCACAGCAGCGACAGCTTTATGAGGAGCATCAGCACTGCTCTGCCTGAGCAGAACCATCACCGCCATAGGTTGTCAAATAACCCGGATTTAACCCACACAGGTAAGTCCAATGGGGTGCAGGCATGTCCTCTATGCTTACAGCTTCCCGTGGGTGTTGGTTTGATACCGTTTGGGGACAGCCAAGGAGGCATCTGCAGGCAACAAAGGTAGGTGTGTGCTTGTGTGTGTGTTTCCTATGCAGATCCTAAGCCCAGTGTCACATGCAAGTAGGAGGAGTAAGAAGGGTTCCTGGCAAATCCGGGTTATGGATTGCATTTAAAAAGGCCCCGTGGGAGTGCAATGGGCCCCTGTCTTGCTGCTTAGCAATAATGGTATGGGTTTAGGTTCTGCTGTGTGTACTGGTGGTTGACTGCCCCCCAGCCCAGAGTGTGCATGGAAAATTGTCTGGCAGCCTCCCTGACAGCAAGCAGTGATAGTGCCCATGAAGGGGACCTTGTTGGGCCCGCCCCTTTCACGGTTATCGCTTCTCGGCCTTTTGGCTAAGATCAAGTGTAGTATCTGTTCTTATCAGTTTAATATCTGATACGTCCCCTATCTGGGGACCATATATTAAATGGATTTTTGAGAACGGGGGCCGATTTCGAAGCTTGCTTCCGTCGCCCTATGCATTGACCCGATATGGCAGTATCTTTGGGTACAGTGCACCACCCCCTTACAGGGTTAAAAAGAAAGATTCCTACTTTCATTGCTACCTGCTTGCTGGCTAGCCAGCTAGCCAGCCCTGTGGGCCTTGCTGCTGCTGCAGCCAAAAAACAAAAGGTGGTGCTGCTGCTGCTTCTGCTGCTTCTGCTTCTGCTTGTGTCTGGCCCCTGTTGGAGCGTCCAGGCACAGGACTTCTGCTGCTGCTGACTAAATGGCCTCCTTAATTGGATCATTTGAGTAGCCAGCACACCTGTGCAGGTAGGGCATGACATGATAGGCAGCTGCCTTGATAGCGGGTGGGTGCTGAATGTTCCTAATTGACAAAATAAGATTAATGCTTATGAAGAAATATAAAATCTCATCCCTTCCCCAATATCGCGCCACACCCCTACCCCTTAATTCCCTGGTTGAACGTGATGGACATATGTCTTTTTTCGACCGTACTAACTATGTAACTATGTAACATAACATGGGGGGGGGGGGGTCTCCTGGCTGTTCACACAGGTGTGTCATTGCTGTACATTGACCATGCATTGCTTCTGTGGTATTGCAAAGGCAAAGACAAATGCTTCCAGCCATCCATTGCACTAATGGATTGGTCATCAGCTGGCTGTCTATGTCCCGCATCAATATAGACCAAAGTACAGAGGGTTAGGCTATGCTATTGTGCACCTACCTGATGCATCAGAAGGTGCGAGGCCCTTGCTAAATTCTGTGCACAGACTTTGAGATCTATGCTTTAGACTGTATCTAAACCTGCTCCAACATGGACTGACATTCTGGCCTACTTTCAGCCGATGCGACTTGTCTGTCGCTGAACAGTCGCTTTTTATGTATTCAGCACCTATGTATAATGTTGTAAAAATGCTCTAGAAGCTAAAGTCGCAGAAATGTCACACATATTTGGCCTGCAACTTTCTGTGCGACAAATTCAGACAGGAAAAATCAGTATAAATCCTTAGAAAATTATCCCCCAGTGTCTCCATCTGCTGGCGGTATTGAATAAGCATTGCTGCACTGATGGGGTATGCATTAGACGAAAAAAAAGAAGAAAAAGAAGAATAATACGCCCAGAAAAGAGGCGAAAAGGAGAAAAACGTAAAAAAACGTGAAAAAAAAGTAAGAGGAAGAGAAGGGAAAAAAAGGTGGAAATGGGTTTAAAAGTGATTTCGGCGGAGAAATATATATATATATATATATATATATATATATATATATATATATATATATGCGCACACACACACATAGATATAAACGTATTCTCCGTTGAGATATTGCAGCCGCTGCTGTGTCCAGGCCCAGGAGCCTTAGCACTGTGCTGTGATGTCACTCAATACCACTGACATCACTAGGTGTAAACAACATCTCTCCTTTGCTGTGTATGTGACTATGGAGCTGTTTGGTGATGTCGTCTATTACGGCCTTCATAGAAGCAACAGGAGATTGTTGCATCCATCTTGAACCCTCAGAACTACAGTGCTATGATGTCACTCACTTCCACAGGCCTTGCAGAGTGTAAACAACAACAACCCAGCTTTGTTGTGTATGTAACCAAAGGGATTTGTGATGTCACCTAGAACCTTCACAGCAGCGACAGCTTTATGAGGAGCATCAGCACTGCTCTGCCTGAGCAGAACCATCACCGCCATAGGTTGTCAAATAACCCGGATTTAACCCACACAGGTAAGTCCAATGGGGTGCAGGCATGTCCTCTATGCTTACAGCTTCCCGTGGGTGTTGGTTTGATACCGTTTGGGGACAGCCAAGGAGGCATCTGCAGGCAACAAAGGTAGGTGTGTGCTTGTGTGTGTGTTTCCTATGCAGATCCTAAGCCCAGTGTCACATGCAAGTAGGAGGAGTAAGAAGGGTTCCTGGCAAATCCGGGTTATGGATTGCATTTAAAAAGGCCCCGTGGGAGTGCAATGGGCCCCTGTCTTGCTGCTTAGCAATAATGGTATGGGTTTAGGTTCTGCTGTGTGTACTGGTGGTTGACTGCCCCCCAGCCCAGAGTGTGCATGGAAAATTGTCTGGCAGCCTCCCTGACAGCAAGCAGTGATAGTGCCCATGAAGGGGACCTTGTTGGGCCCGCCCCTTTCACGGTTATCGCTTCTCGGCCTTTTGGCTAAGATCAAGTGTAGTATCTGTTCTTATCAGTTTAATATCTGATACGTCCCCTATCTGGGGACCATATATTAAATGGATTTTTGAGAACGGGGGCCGATTTCGAAGCTTGCTTCCGTCGCCCTATGCATTGACCCGATATGGCAGTATCTTCGGGTACAGTGCACCACCCCCTTACAGGGTTAAAAAGAAAGATTCCTACTTTCATTGCTACCTGCTTGCTGGCTAGCCAGCTAGCCAGCCCTGTGGGCCTTGCTGCTGCTGCAGCCAAAAAACAAAAGGTGGTGCTGCTGCTGCTTCTGCTGCTTCTGCTTCTGCTTGTGTCTGGCCCCTGTTGGAGCGTCCAGGCACAGGACTTCTGCTGCTGCTGACTAAATGGCCTCCTTAATTGGATCATTTGAGTAGCCAGCACACCTGTGCAGGTAGGGCATGACATGATAGGCAGCTGCCTTGATAGCGGGTGGGTGCTGAATGTTCCTAATTGACAAAATAAGATTAATGCTTATGAAGAAATATAAAATCTCATCCCTTCCCCAATATCGCGCCACACCCCTACCCCTTAATTCCCTGGTTGAACGTGATGGACATATGTCTTTTTTCGACCGTACTAACTATGTAACTATGTAACATAACATGGGGGGGGGGGGTCTCCTGGCTGTTCACACAGGTGTGTCATTGCTGTACATTGACCATGCATTGCTTCTGTGGTATTGCAAAGGCAAAGACAAATGCTTCCAGCCATCCATTGCACTAATGGATTGGTCATCAGCTGGCTGTCTATGTCCCGCATCAATATAGACCAAAGTACAGAGGGTTAGGCTATGCTATTGTGCACCTACCTGATGCATCAGAAGGTGCGAGGCCCTTGCTAAATTCTGTGCACAGACTTTGAGATCTATGCTTTAGACTGTATCTAAACCTGCTCCAACATGGACTGACATTCTGGCCTACTTTCAGCCGATGCGACTTGTCTGTCGCTGAACAGTCGCTTTTTATGTATTCAGCACCTATGTATAATGTTGTAAAAATGCTCTAGAAGCTAAAGTCGCAGAAATGTCACACATATTTGGCCTGCAACTTTCTGTGCGACAAATTCAGACAGGAAAAATCAGTATAAATCCTTAGAAAATTATCCCCCAGTGTCTCCATCTGCTGGCGGTATTGAATAAGCATTGCTGCACTGATGGGGTATGCATTAGACGAAAAAAAAGAAGAAAAAGAAGAATAATACGGCCAGAAAAGAGGCGAAAAGGAGAAAAACGTAAAAAAACGTGAAAAAAAAGTAAGAGGAAGAGAAGGGAAAAAAAGGTGGAAATGGGTTTAAAAGTGATTTCGGCGGAGAAATATATATATATATATATATATATATATATATATATATATATATATGCGCACACACACACATAGATATAAACGTATTCTCCGTTGAGATATTGCAGCCGCTGCTGTGTCCAGGCCCAGGAGCCTTAGCACTGTGCTGTGATGTCACTCAATACCACTGACATCACTAGGTGTAAACAACATCTCTCCTTTGCTGTGTATGTGACTATGGAGCTGTTTGGTGATGTCGTCTATTACGGCCTTCATAGAAGCAACAGGAGATTGTTGCATCCATCTTGAACCCTCAGAACTACAGTGCTATGATGTCACTCACTTCCACAGGCCTTGCAGAGTGTAAACAACAACAACCCAGCTTTGTTGTGTATGTAACCAAAGGGATTTGTGATGTCACCTAGAACCTTCACAGCAGCGACAGCTTTATGAGGAGCATCCCTGAGCAGAACCATCACCGCCATAGGTTGTCAAATAACCCGGATTTAACCCACACAGGTAAGTCCAATGGGGTGCAGGCATGTCCTCTATGCTTACAGCTTCCCGTGGGTGTTGGTTTGATACCGTTTGGGGACAGCCAAGGAGGCATCTGCAGGCAACAAAGGTAGGTGTGTGCTTGTGTGTGTGTTTCCTATGCAGATCCTAAGCCCAGTGTCACATGCAAGTAGGAGGAGTAAGAAGGGTTCCTGGCAAATCCGGGTTATGGATTGCATTTAAAAAGGCCCCGTGGGAGTGCAATGGGCCCCTGTCTTGCTGCTTAGCAATAACTGCTTAGCAATAATGGTATGGGTTTAGGTTCTGCTGTGTGTACTGGTGGTTGACTGCCCCCCAGCCCAGAGTGTGCATGGAAAATTGTCTGGCAGCCTCCCTGACAGCAAGCAGTGATAGTGCCCATGAAGGGGACCTTGTTGGGCCCGCCCCTTTCACGGTTATCGCTTCTCGGCCTTTTGGCTAAGATCAAGTGTAGTATCTGTTCTTATCAGTTTAATATCTGATACGTCCCCTATCTGGGGACCATATATTAAATGGATTTTTGAGAACGGGGGCCGATTTCGAAGCTTGCTTCCGTCGCCCTATGCATTGACCCGATATGGCAGTATCTTCGGGTACAGTGCACCACCCCCTTACAGGGTTAAAAAGAAAGATTCCTACTTTCATTGCTACCTGCTTGCTGGCTAGCCAGCTAGCCAGCCCTGTGGGCCTTGCTGCTGCTGCAGCCAAAAAACAAAAGGTGGTGCTGCTGCTGCTTCTGCTGCTTCTGCTTCTGCTTGTGTCTGGCCCCTGTTGGAGCGTCCAGGCACAGGACTTCTGCTGCTGCTGACTAAATGGCCTCCTTAATTGGATCATTTGAGTAGCCAGCACACCTGTGCAGGTAGGGCATGACATGATAGGCAGCTGCCTTGATAGCGGGTGGGTGCTGAATGTTCCTAATTGACAAAATAAGATTAATGCTTATGAAGAAATATAAAATCTCATCCCTTCCCCAATATCGCGCCACACCCCTACCCCTTAATTCCCTGGTTGAACGTGATGGACATATGTCTTTTTTCGACCGTACTAACTATGTAACTATGTAACATAACATGGGGGGGGGGGGGTCTCCTGGCTGTTCACACAGGTGTGTCATTGCTGTACATTGACCATGCATTGCTTCTGTGGTATTGCAAAGGCAAAGACAAATGCTTCCAGCCATCCATTGCACTAATGGATTGGTCATCAGCTGGCTGTCTATGTCCCGCATCAATATAGACCAAAGTACAGAGGGTTAGGCTATGCTATTGTGCACCTACCTGATGCATCAGAAGGTGCGAGGCCCTTGCTAAATTCTGTGCACAGACTTTGAGATCTATGCTTTAGACTGTATCTAAACCTGCTCCAACATGGACTGACATTCTGGCCTACTTTCAGCCGATGCGACTTGTCTGTCGCTGAACAGTCGCTTTTTATGTATTCAGCACCTATGTATAATGTTGTAAAAATGCTCTAGAAGCTAAAGTCGCAGAAATGTCACACATATTTGGCCTGCAACTTTCTGTGCGACAAATTCAGACAGGAAAAATCAGTATAAATCCTTAGAAAATTATCCCCCAGTGTCTCCATCTGCTGGCGGTATTGAATAAGCATTGCTGCACTGATGGGGTATGCATTAGACGAAAAAAAAGAAGAAAAAGAAGAATAATACGCCCAGAAAAGAGGCGAAAAGGAGAAAAACGTAAAAAAACGTGAAAAAAAAGTAAGAGGAAGAGAAGGGAAAAAAAGGTGGAAATGGGTTTAAAAGTGATTTCGGCGGAGAATATATATATATATATATATATATATATATATATATATATATATGCGCACACACACACATAGATATAAACGTATTCTCCGTTGAGATATTGCAGCCGCTGCTGTGTCCAGGCCCAGGAGCCTTAGCACTGTGCTGTGATGTCACTCAATACCACTGACATCACTAGGTGTAAACAACATCTCTCCTTTGCTGTGTATGTGACTATGGAGCTGTTTGGTGATGTCGTCTATTACGGCCTTCATAGAAGCAACAGGAGATTGTTGCATCCATCTTGAACCCTCAGAACTACAGTGCTATGATGTCACTCACTTCCACAGGCCTTGCAGAGTGTAAACAACAACAACCCAGCTTTGTTGTGTATGTAACCAAAGGGATTTGTGATGTCACCTAGAACCTTCACAGCAGCGACAGCTTTATGAGGAGCATCAGCACTGCTCTGCCTGAGCAGAACCATCACCGCCATAGGTTGTCAAATAACCCGGATTTAACCCACACAGGTAAGTCCAATGGGGTGCAGGCATGTCCTCTATGCTTACAGCTTCCCGTGGGTGTTGGTTTGATACCGTTTGGGGACAGCCAAGGAGGCATCTGCAGGCAACAAAGGTAGGTGTGTGCTTGTGTGTGTGTTTCCTATGCAGATCCTAAGCCCAGTGTCACATGCAAGTAGGAGGAGTAAGAAGGGTTCCTGGCAAATCCGGGTTATGGATTGCATTTAAAAAGGCCCCGTGGGAGTGCAATGGGCCCCTGTCTTGCTGCTTAGCAATAATGGTATGGGTTTAGGTTCTGCTGTGTGTACTGGTGGTTGACTGCCCCCCAGCCCAGAGTGTGCATGGAAAATTGTCTGGCAGCCTCCCTGACAGCAAGCAGTGATAGTGCCCATGAAGGGGACCTTGTTGGGCCCGCCCCTTTCACGGTTATCGCTTCTCGGCCTTTTGGCTAAGATCAAGTGTAGTATCTGTTCTTATCAGTTTAATATCTGATACGTCCCCTATCTGGGGACCATATATTAAATGGATTTTTGAGAACGGGGGCCGATTTCGAAGCTTGCTTCCGTCGCCCTATGCATTGACCCGATATGGCAGTATCTTCGGGTACAGTGCACCACCCCCTTACAGGGTTAAAAAGAAAGATTCCTACTTTCATTGCTACCTGCTTGCTGGCTAGCCAGCTAGCCAGCCCTGTGGGCCTTGCTGCTGCTGCAGCCAAAAAACAAAAGGTGGTGCTGCTGCTGCTTCTGCTGCTTCTGCTTCTGCTTGTGTCTGGCCCCTGTTGGAGCGTCCAGGCACAGGACTTCTGCTGCTGCTGACTAAATGGCCTCCTTAATTGGATCATTTGAGTAGCCAGCACACCTGTGCAGGTAGGGCATGACATGATAGGCAGCTGCCTTGATAGCGGGTGGGTGCTGAATGTTCCTAATTGACAAAATAAGATTAATGCTTATGAAGAAATATAAAATCTCATCCCTTCCCCAATATCGCGCCACACCCCTACCCCTTAATTCCCTGGTTGAACGTGATGGACATATGTCTTTTTTCGACCGTACTAACTATGTAACTATGTAACATAACATGGGGGGGGGGGTCTCCTGGCTGTTCACACAGGTGTGTCATTGCTGTACATTGACCATGCATTGCTTCTGTGGTATTGCAAAGGCAAAGACAAATGCTTCCAGCCATCCATTGCACTAATGGATTGGTCATCAGCTGGCTGTATATGTCCCGCATCAATATAGACCAAAGTACAGAGGGTTAGGCTATGCTATTGTGCACCTACCTGATGCATCAGAAGGTGCGAGGCCCTTGCTAAATTCTGTGCACAGACTTTGAGATCTATGCTTTAGACTGTATCTAAACCTGCTCCAACATGGACTGACATTCTGGCCTACTTTCAGCCGATGCGACTTGTCTGTCGCTGAACAGTCGCTTTTTATGTATTCAGCACCTATGTATAATGTTGTAAAAATGCTCTAGAAGCTAAAGTCGCAGAAATGTCACACATATTTGGCCTGCAACTTTCTGTGCGACAAATTCAGACAGGAAAAATCAGTATAAATCCTTAGAAAATTATCCCCCAGTGTCTCCATCTGCTGGCGGTATTGAATAAGCATTGCTGCACTGATGGGGTATGCATTAGACGAAAAAAAAGAAGAAAAAGAAGAATAATACGCCCAGAAAAGAGGCGAAAAGGAGAAAAACGTAAAAAAACGTGAAAAAAAGTAAGAGGAAGAGAAGGGAAAAAAAGGTGGAAATGGGTTTAAAAGTGATTTCGGCGGAGAAATATATATATTATATATATATATATATATATATATATATATATGCGCACACACACACATAGATATAAACGTATTCTCCGTTGAGATATTGCAGCCGCTGCTGTGTCCAGGCCCAGGAGCCTTAGCACTGTGCTGTGATGTCACTCAATACCACTGACATCACTAGGTGTAAACAACATCTCTCCTTTGCTGTGTATGTGACTATGGAGCTGTTTGGTGATGTCGTCTATTACGGCCTTCATAGAAGCAACAGGAGATTGTTGCATCCATCTTGAACCCTCAGAACTACAGTGCTATGATGTCACTCACTTCACAGGCCTTGCAGAGTGTAAACAACAACAACCCAGCTTTGTTGTGTATGTAACCAAAGGGATTTGTGATGTCACCTAGAACCTTCACAGCAGCGACAGCTTTATGAGGAGCATCAGCACTGCTCTGCCTGAGCAGAACCATCACCGCCATAGGTTGTCAAATAACCCGGATTTAACCCACACAGGTAAGTCCAATGGGGTGCAGGCATGTCCTCTATGCTTACAGCTTCCCGTGGGTGTTGGTTTGATACCGTTTGGGGACAGCCAAGGAGGCATCTGCAGGCAACAAAGGTAGGTGTGTGCTTGTGTGTGTGTTTCCTATGCAGATCCTAAGCCCAGTGTCACATGCAAGTAGGAGGAGTAAGAAGGGTTCCTGGCAAATCCGGGTTATGGATTGCATTTAAAAAGGCCCCGTGGGAGTGCAATGGGCCCCTGTCTTGCTGCTTAGCAATAATGGTATGGGTTTAGGTTCTGCTGTGTGTACTGGTGGTTGACTGCCCCCAGCCCAGAGTGTGCATGGAAAATTGTCTGGCAGCCTCCCTGACAGCAAGCAGTGATAGTGCCCATGAAGGGGACCTTGTTGGGCCCGCCCCTTTCACGGTTATCGCTTCTCGGCCTTTTGGCTAAGATCAAGTGTAGTATCTGTTCTTATCAGTTTAATATCTGATACGTCCCCTATCTGGGGACCATATATTAAATGGATTTTTGAGAACGGGGGCCGATTTCGAAGCTTGCTTCCGTCGCCCTATGCATTGACCCGATATGGCAGTATCTTCGGGTACAGTGCACCACCCCCTTACAGGGTTAAAAAGAAAGATTCCTACTTTCATTGCTACCTGCTTGCTGGCTAGCCAGCTAGCCAGCCCTGTGGGCCTTGCTGCTGCTGCAGCCAAAAAACAAAAGGTGGTGCTGCTGCTGCTTCTGCTGCTTCTGCTTGTGTCTGGCCCCTGTTGGAGCGTCCAGGCACAGGACTTCTGCTGCTGCTGACTAAATGGGCCTCCTTAATTGGATCATTTGAGTAGCCAGCACACCTGTGCAGGTAGGGCATGACATGATAGGCAGCTGCCTTGATAGCGGGTGGGTGCTGAATGTTCCTAATTGACAAAATAAGATTAATGCTTATGAAGAAATATAAAATCTCATCCCTTCCCCAATATCGCGCCACACCCCTACCCCTTAATTCCCTGGTTGAACGTGATGGACATATGTCTTTTTTCGACCGTACTAACTATGTAACTATGTAACATAACATGGGGGGGGGGGGTCTCCTGGCTGTTCACACAGGTGTGTCATTGCTGTACATTGACCATGCATTGCTTCTGTGGTATTGCAAAGGCAAAGGACAAATGCTTCCAGCCATCCATTGCACTAATGGATTGGTCATCAGCTGGCTGTCTATGTCCCGCATCAATATAGACCAAAGTACAGAGGGTTAGGCTATGCTATTGTGCACCTACCTGATGCATCAGAAGGTGCGAGGCCCTTGCTAAATTCTGTGCACAGACTTTGAGATCTATGCTTTAGACTGTATCTAAACCTGCTCCAACATGGACTGACATTCTGGCCTACTTTCAGCCGATGCGACTTGTCTGTCGCTGAACAGTCGCTTTTTATGTATTCAGCACCTATGTATAATGTTGTAAAAATGCTCTAGAAGCTAAAGTCGCAGAAATGTCACACATATTTGGCCTGCAACTTTCTGTGCGACAAATTCAGACAGGAAAAATCAGTATAAATCCTTAGAAAATTATCCCCAGTGTCTCCATCTGCTGGCGGTATTGAATAAGCATTGCTGCACTGATGGGGTATGCATTAGACAAAAAAAAGAAGAAAAAGAAGAATAATACGCCCAGAAAAGAGGCGAAAAGGAGAAAAACGTAAAAAACGTGAAAAAAAAGTAAGAGGAAGAGAAGGGAAAAAAAGGTGGAAATGGGTTTAAAAGTGATTTCGGCGGAGAAATATATATATATATATATATATATATATATATATATATATATATATGCGCACACACACACATAGATATAAACGTATTCTCCGTTGAGATATTGCAGCCGCTGCTGTGTCCAGGCCCAGGAGCCTTAGCACTGTGCTGTGATGTCACTCAATACCACTGACATCACTAGGTGTAAACAACATCTCTCCTTTGCTGTGTATGTGACTATGGAGCTGTTTGGTGATGTCGTCTATTACGGCCTTCATAGAAGCAACAGGAGATTGTTGCATCCATCTTGAACCCTCAGAACTACAGTGCTATGATGTCACTCACTTCCACAGGCCTTGCAGAGTGTAAACAACAACAACCCAGCTTTGTTGTGTATGTAACCAAAGGGATTTGTGATGTCACCTAGAACCTTCACAGCAGCGACAGCTTTATGAGGAGCATCAGCACTGCTCTGCCTGAGCAGAACCATCACCGCCATAGGTTGTCAAATAACCCGGATTTAACCCACACAGGTAAGTCCAATGGGGTGCAGGCATGTCCTCTATGCTTACAGCTTCCCGTGGGTGTTGGTTTGATACCGTTTGGGGACAGCCAAGGAGGCATCTGCAGGCAACAAAGGTAGGTGTGTGCTTGTGTGTGTGTTTCCTATGCAGATCCTAAGCCAGTGTCACATGCAAGTAGGAGGAGTAAGAAGGGTTCCTGGCAAATCCGGGTTATGGATTGCATTTAAAAAGGCCCCGTGGGAGTGCAATGGGCCCCTGTCTTGCTGCTTAGCAATAATGGTATGGGTTTAGGCTCTGCTGTGTGTACTGGTGGTTGACTGCCCCCCAGCCCAGAGTGTGCATGGAAAATTGTCTGGCAGCCTCCCTGACAGCAAGCAGTGATAGTGCCCATGAAGGGGACCTTGTTGGGCCCGCCCCTTTCACGGTTATCGCTTCTCGGCCTTTTGGCTAAGATCAAGTGTAGTATCTGTTCTTATCAGTTTAATATCTGATACGTCCCCTATCTGGGGACCATATATTAAATGGATTTTTGAGAACGGGGGCCGATTTCGAAGCTTGCTTCCGTCGCCCTATGCATTGACCCGATATGGCAGTATCTTCGGGTACAGTGCACCACCCCCTTACAGGGTTAAAAAGAAAGATTCCTACTTTCATTGCTACCTGCTTGCTGGCTAGCCAGCTAGCCAGCCCTGTGGGCCTTGCTGCTGCTGCAGCCAAAAAACAAAAGGTGGTGCTGCTGCTGCTTCTGCTTCTGCTTGTGTCTGGCCCCTGTTGGAGCGTCCAGGCACAGGACTTCTGCTGCTGCTGACTAAATGGCCTCCTTAATTGGATCATTTGAGTAGCGCCAGCACACCTGTGCAGGTAGGGCATGACATGATAGGCAGCTGCCTTGATAGCGGGTGGGTGCTGAATGTTCCTAATTGACAAAATAAGATTAATGCTTATGAAGAAATATAAAATCTCATCCCTTCCCCAATATCGCGCCACACCCCTACCCCTTAATTCCCTGGTTGAACGTGATGGACATATGTCTTTTTCGACCGTACTAACTATGTAACTATGTAACATAACATGGGGGGGGGGGTCTCCTGGCTGTTCACACAGGTGTGTCATTGCTGTACATTGACCATGCATTGCTTCTGTGGTATTGCAAAGGCAAAGACAAATGCTTCCAGCCATCCATTGCACTAATGGATTGGTCATCAGCTGGCTGTCTATGTCCCGCATCAATATAGACCAAAGTACAGAGGGTTAGGCTATGCTATTGTGCACCTACCTGATGCATCAGAAGGTGCGAGGCCCTTGCTAAATTCTGTGCACAGACTTTGAGATCTATGCTTTAGACTGTATCTAAACCTGCTCCAACATGGACTGACATTCTGGCCTACTTTCAGCCGATGCGACTTGTCTGGTCGCTGAACAGTCGCTTTTATGTATTCAGCACCTATGTATAATGTTGTAAAAATGCTCTAGAAGCTAAAGTCGCAGAAATGTCACACATATTTGGCCTGCAACTTTCTGTGCGACAAATTCAGACAGGAAAAATCAGTATAAATCCTTAGAAAATTATCTCCCAGTGTCTCCATCTGCTGGCGGTATTGAATAAGCATTGCTGCACTGATGGGGTATGCATTAGACGAAAAAAAAGAAGAAAAAGAAGAATAATACGCCCAGAAAAGAGGCGAAAAGGAGAAAAACGTAAAAAAACGTGAAAAAAAGTAAGAGGAAGAGAAGGGAAAAAAAGGTGGAAATGGGTTTAAAAGTGATTTCGGCGGAGGAAATATATATATATATATATATATATATATATATATATATATATATATATATATATATGCACACACACACACATAGATATAAACGTATTCTCCGTTGAGATATTGCAGCCGCTGCTGTGTCAGGCCCAGGAGCCTTAGCACTGTGCTGTGATGTCACTCAATACCACTGACATCACTAGGTGTAAACAACATCTCTCCTTTGCTGTGTATGTGACTATGGAGCTGTTTGGTGATGTCGTCTATTACGGGCCTTCATAGAAGCAACAGGAGATTGTTGCATCCATCTTGAACCCTCAGAACTACAGTGCTATGATGTCACTCACTTCCACAGGCCTTGCAGAGTGTAAACAACAACAACCCAGCTTTGTTGTGTATGTAACCAAAGGGATTTGTGATGTCACCTAGAACCTTCACAGCAGCGACAGCTTTATGAGGAGCATCAGCACTGCTCTGCCTGAGCAGAACCATCACCGCCATAGGTTGTCAAATAACCCGGATTTAACCCACACAGGTAAGTCCAATGGGGTGCAGGCATGTCCTCTATGCTTACAGCTTCCCGTGGGGTGTTGGTTTGATACCGTTTGGGGACAGCCAAGGAGGCATCTGCAGGCAACAAAGGTAGGTGTGTGCTTGTGTGTGTGTTTCCTATGCAGATCCTAAGCCCAGTGTCACATGCAAGTAGGAGGAGTAAGAAGGGTTCCTGGCAAATCCGGGTTATGGATTGCATTTAAAAAGGCCCCGTGGGAGTGCAATGGGCCCCTGTCTTGCTGCTTAGCAATAATGGTATGGGTTTAGGTTCTGCTGTGTGTACTGGTGGTTGACTGCCCCCCAGCCCAGAGTGTGCATGGAAAATTGTCTGGCAGCCTCCCTGACAGCAAGCAGTGATAGTGCCCATGAAGGGGACCTTGTTGGGCCCGCCCCTTTCACGGTTATCGCTTCTCGGCCTTTTGGCTAAGATCAAGTGTAGTATCTGTTCTTATCAGTTTAATATCTGATACGTCCCCTATCTGGGGACCATATATTAAATGGATTTTTGAGAACGGGGGCCGATTTCGAAGCTTGCTTCCGTCGCCCTATGCATTGACCCGATATGGCAGTATCTTCGGGTACAGTGCACCACCCCCTTACAGGGTTAAAAAGAAAGATTCCTACTTTCATTGCTACCTGCTTGCTGGCTCTAGCCAGCCCTGTGGGCCTTGCTGCTGCTGCAGCCAAAAAACAAAAGGTGGTGCTGCTGCTGCTTCTGCTGCTTCTGCTTCTGCTTGTGTCTGGCCCCTGTTGGAGCGTCCAGGCACAGGACTTCTGCTGCTGCTGACTAAATGGCCTCCTTAATTGGATCATTTGAGTAGCCAGCACACCTGTGCAGGTAGGGCATGACATGATAGGCAGCTGCCTTGATAGCGGGTGGGTGCTGAATGTTCCTAATTGACAAAATAAGATTAATGCTTATGAAGAAATATAAAATCTCATCCCTTCCCCAATATCGCGCCACACCCCTACCCCTTAATTCCCTGGTTGAACGTGATGGACATATGTCTTTTTTCGACCGTACTAACTATGTAACTATGTAACATAACATGGGGGGGGGGGGGGTCTCCTGGCTGTTCACACAGGTGTGTCATTGCTGTACATTGACCATGCATTGCTTCTGTGGTATTGCAAAGGCAAAGACAAATGCTTCCAGCCATCCATTGCACTAATGGATTGGTCATCAGCTGGCTGTCTATGTCCCGCATCAATATAGACCAAAGTACAGAGGGTTAGGCTATGCTATTGTGCACCTACCTGATGCATCAGAAGGTGCGAGGCCCTTGCTAAATTCTGTGCACAGACTTTGAGATCTATGCTTTAGACTGTATCTAAACCTGCTCCAACATGGACTGACATTCTGGCCTACTTTCAGCCGATGCGACTTGTCTGTCGCTGAACAGTCGCTTTTTATGTATTCAGCACCTATGTATAATGTTGTAAAAATGCTCTAGAAGCTAAAGTCGCAGAAATGTCACACATATTTGGCCTGCAACTTTCTGTGCGACAAATTCAGACAGGAAAAATCAGTATAAATCCTTAGAAAATTATCCCCCAGTGTCTCCATCTGCTGGCGGTATTGAATAAGCATTGCTGCACTGATGGGGTATGCATTAGACGAAAAAAAAGAAGAAAAAGAAGAATAATACGCCCAGAAAAGAGGCGAAAAGGAGAAAAACGTAAAAAAACGTGAAAAAAAAGTAAGAGGAAGAGAAGGGAAAAAAAGGTGGAAATGGGTTTAAAAGTGATTTCGGCGGAGAAATATATATATATATATATATATATATATATATATATATATATATATGCGCACACACACACATAGATATAAACGTATTCTCCGTTGAGATATTGCAGCCGCTGCTGTGTCCAGGCCCAGGAGCCTTAGCACTGTGCTGTGATGTCACTCAATACCACTGACATCACTAGGTGTAAACAACATCTCTCCTTTGCTGTGTATGTGACTATGGAGCTGTTTGGTGATGTCGTCTATTACGGCCTTCATAGAAGCAACAGGAGATTGTTGCATCCATCTTGAACCCTCAGAACTACAGTGCTATGATGTCACTCACTTCCACAGGCCTTGCAGAGTGTAAACAACAACAACCCAGCTTTGTTGTGTATGTAACCAAAGGGATTTGTGATGTCACCTAGAACCTTCACAGCAGCGACAGCTTTATGAGGAGCATCAGCACTGCTCTGCCTGAGCAGAACCATCACCGCCATAGGTTGTCAAATAACCCGGATTTAACCCACACAGGTAAGTCCAATGGGGTGCAGGCATGTCCTCTATGCTTACAGCTTCCCGTGGGTGTTGGTTTGATACCGTTTGGGGACAGCCAAGGAGGCATCTGCAGGCAACAAAGGTAGGTGTGTGCTTGTGTGTGTGTTTCCTATGCAGATCCTAAGCCCAGTGTCACATGCAAGTAGGAGGAGTAAGAAGGGTTCCTGGCAAATCCGGGTTATGGATTGCATTTAAAAAGGCCCCGTGGGAGTGCAATGGGCCCCTGTCTTGCTGCTTAGCAATAATGGTATGGGTTTAGGTTCTGCTGTGTGTACTGGTGGTTGACTGCCCCCCAGCCCAGAGTGTGCATGGAAAATTGTCTGGCAGCCTCCCTGACAGCAAGCAGTGATAGTGCCCATGAAGGGGACCTTGTTGGGCCCGCCCCTTTCACGGTTATCGCTTCTCGGCCTTTTGGCTAAGATCAAGTGTAGTATCTGTTCTTATCAGTTTAATATCTGATACGTCCCCTATCTGGGGACCATATATTAAATGGATTTTTGAGAACGGGGGCCGATTTCGAAGCTTGCTTCCGTCGCCCTATGCATTGACCCGATATGGCAGTATCTTCGGGTACAGTGCACCACCCCCTTACAGGGTTAAAAAGAAAGATTCCTACTTTCATTGCTACCTGCTTGCTGGCTAGCCAGCTAGCCAGCCCTGTGGGCCTTGCTGCTGCTGCAGCCAAAAAACAAAAGGTGGTGCTGCTGCTGCTTCTGCTGCTTCTGCTTCTGCTTGTGTCTGGCCCCTGTTGGAGCGTCCAGGCACAGGACTTCTGCTGCTGCTGACTAAATGGCCTCCTTAATTGGATCATTTGAGTAGCCAGCACACCTGTGCAGGTAGGGCATGACATGATAGGCAGCTGCCTTGATAGCGGGTGGGTGCTGAATGTTCCTAATTGACAAAATAAGATTAATGCTTATGAAGAAATATAAAATCTCATCCCTTCCCCAATATCGCGCCACACCCCTACCCCTTAATTCCCTGGTTGAACGTGATGGACATATGTCTTTTTTCGACCGTACTAACTATGTAACTATGTAACATAACATGGGGGGGGGGGTCTCCTGGCTGTTCACACAGGTGTGTCATTGCTGTACATTGACCATGCATTGCTTCTGTGGTATTGCAAAGGCAAAGACAAATGCTTCCAGCCATCCATTGCACTAATGGATTGGTCATCAGCTGGCTGTCTATGTCCCGCATCAATATAGACCAAAGTACAGAGGGTTAGGCTATGCTATTGTGCACCTACCTGATGCATCAGAAGGTGCGAGGCCCTTGCTAAATTCTGTGCACAGACTTTGAGATCTATGCTTTAGACTGTATCTAAACCTGCTCCAACATGGACTGACATTCTGGCCTACTTTCAGCCGATGCGACTTGTCTGTCGCTGAACAGTCGCTTTTTATGTATTCAGCACCTATGTATAATGTTGTAAAAATGCTCTAGAAGCTAAAGTCGCAGAAATGTCACACATATTTGGCCTGCAACTTTCTGTGCGACAAATTCAGACAGGAAAAATCAGTATAAATCCTTAGAAAATTATCCCCCAGTGTCTCCATCTGCTGGCGGTATTGAATAAGCATTGCTGCACTGATGGGGTATGCATTAGACGAAAAAAAAGAAGAAAAAGAAGAATAATACGCCCAGAAAAGAGGCGAAAAGGAGAAAAACGTAAAAAAACGTGAAAAAAAAGTAAGAGGAAGAGAAGGGAAAAAAAGGTGGAAATGGGTTTAAAAGTGATTTCGGCGGAGAAATATATATATATATATATATATATATATATATATATATATATATATATATATATATGCACACACACACACATAGATATAAACGTATTCTCCGTTGAGATATTGCAGCCGCTGCTGTGTCCAGGCCCAGGAGCCTTAGCACTGTGCTGTGATGTCACTCAATACCACTGACATCACTAGGTGTAAACAACATCTCTCCTTTGCTGTGTATGTGACTATGGAGCTGTTTGGTGATGTCGTCTATTACGGCCTTCATAGAAGCAACAGGAGATTGTTGCATCCATCTTGAACCCTCAGAACTACAGTGCTATGATGTCACTCACTTCCACAGGCCTTGCAGAGTGTAAACAACAACAACCCAGCTTTGTTGTGTATGTAACCAAAGGGATTTGTGATGTCACCTAGAACCTTCACAGCAGCGACAGCTTTATGAGGAGCATCAGCACTGCTCTGCCTGAGCAGAACCATCACCGCCATAGGTTGTCAAATAACCCGGATTTAACCCACACAGGTAAGTCCAATGGGGTGCAGGCATGTCCTCTATGCTTACAGCTTCCCGTGGGTGTTGGTTTGATACCGTTTGGGGACAGCCAAGGAGGCATCTGCAGGCAACAAAGGTAGGTGTGTGCTTGTGTGTGTGTTTCCTATGCAGATCCTAAGCCCAGTGTCACATGCAAGTAGGAGGAGTAAGAAGGGTTCCTGGCAAATCCGGGTTATGGATTGCATTTAAAAAGGCCCCGTGGGAGTGCAATGGGCCCCTGTCTTGCTGCTTAGCAATAATGGTATGGGTTTAGGTTCTGCTGTGTGTACTGGTGGTTGACTGCCCCCCAGCCCAGAGTGTGCATGGAAAATTGTCTGGCAGCCTCCCTGACAGCAAGCAGTGATAGTGCCCATGAAGGGGACCTTGTTGGGCCCGCCCCTTTCACGGTTATCGCTTCTCGGCCTTTTGGCTAAGATCAAGTGTAGTATCTGTTCTTATCAGTTTAATATCTGATACGTCCCCTATCTGGGGACCATATATTAAATGGATTTTTGAGAACGGGGGCCGATTTCGAAGCTTGCTTCCGTCGCCCTATGCATTGACCCGATATGGCAGTATCTTCGGGTACAGTGCACCACCCCCTTACAGGGTTAAAAAGAAAGATTCCTACTTTCATTGCTACCTGCTTGCTGGCTAGCCAGCTAGCCAGCCCTGTGGGCCTTGCTGCTGCTGCAGCCAAAAAACAAAAGGTGGTGCTGCTGCTGCTTCTGCTGCTTCTGCTTCTGCTTGTGTCTGGCCCCTGTTGGAGCGTCCAGGCACAGGACTTCTGCTGCTGCTGACTAAATGGCCTCCTTAATTGGATCATTTGAGTAGCCAGCACACCTGTGCAGGTAGGGCATGACATGATAGGCAGCTGCCTTGATAGCGGGTGGGTGCTGAATGTTCCTAATTGACAAAATAAGATTAATGCTTATGAAGAAATATAAAATCTCATCCCTTCCCCAATATCGCGCCACACCCCTACCCCTTAATTCCCTGGTTGAACGTGATGGACATATGTCTTTTTTCGACCGTACTAACTATGTAACTATGTAACATAACATGGGGGGGGGGGTCTCCTGGCTGTTCACACAGGTGTGTCATTGCTGTACATTGACCATGCATTGCTTCTGTGGTATTGCAAAGGCAAAGACAAATGCTTCCAGCCATCCATTGCACTAATGGATTGGTCATCAGCTGGCTGTCTATGTCCCGCATCAATATAGACCAAAGTACAGAGGGTTAGGCTATGCTATTGTGCACCTACCTGATGCATCAGAAGGTGCGAGGCCCTTGCTAAATTCTGTGCACAGACTTTGAGATCTATGCTTTAGACTGTATCTAAACCTGCTCCAACATGGACTGACATTCTGGCCTACTTTCAGCCGATGCGACTTGTCTGTCGCTGAACAGTCGCTTTTTATGTATTCAGCACCTATGTATAATGTTGTAAAAATGCTCTAGAAGCTAAAGTCGCAGAAATGTCACACATATTTGGCCTGCAACTTTCTGTGCGACAAATTCAGACAGGAAAAATCAGTATAAATCCTTAGAAAATTATCCCCCAGTGTCTCCATCTGCTGGCGGTATTGAATAAGCATTGCTGCACTGATGGGGTATGCATTAGACGAAAAAAAAGAAGAAAAAGAAGAATAATACGCCCAGAAAAGAGGCGAAAAGGAGAAAAACGTAAAAAAACGTGAAAAAAAAGTAAGAGGAAGAGAAGGGAAAAAAAGGTGGAAATGGGTTTAAAAGTGATTTCGGCGGAGAAATATATATATATATATATATATATATATATATATATATATATATATATGCACACACACACACATAGATATAAACGTATTCTCCGTTGAGATATTGCAGCCGCTGCTGTGTCCAGGCCCAGGAGCCTTAGCACTGTGCTGTGATGTCACTCAATACCACTGACATCACTAGGTGTAAACAACATCTCTCCTTTGCTGTGTATGTGACTATGGAGCTGTTTGGTGATGTCGTCTATTACGGCCTTCATAGAAGCAACAGGAGATTGTTGCATCCATCTTGAACCCTCAGAACTACAGTGCTATGATGTCACTCACTTCCACAGGCCTTGCAGAGTGTAAACAACAACAACCCAGCTTTGTTGTGTATGTAACCAAAGGGATTTGTGATGTCACCTAGAACCTTCACAGCAGCGACAGCTTTATGAGGAGCATCAGCACTGCTCTGCCTGAGCAGAACCATCACCGCCATAGGTTGTCAAATAACCCGGATTTAACCCACACAGGTAAGTCCAATGGGGTGCAGGCATGTCCTCTATGCTTACAGCTTCCCGTGGGTGTTGGTTTGATACCGTTTGGGGACAGCCAAGGAGGCATCTGCAGGCAACAAAGGTAGGTGTGTGCTTGTGTGTGTGTTTCCTATGCAGATCCTAAGCCCAGTGTCACATGCAAGTAGGAGGAGTAAGAAGGGTTCCTGGCAAATCCGGGTTATGGATTGCATTTAAAAAGGCCCCGTGGGAGTGCAATGGGCCCCTGTCTTGCTGCTTAGCAATAATGGTATGGGTTTAGGTTCTGCTGTGTGTACTGGTGGTTGACTGCCCCCCAGCCCAGAGTGTGCATGGAAAATTGTCTGGCAGCCTCCCTGACAGCAAGCAGTGATAGTGCCCATGAAGGGGACCTTGTTGGGCCCGCCCCTTTCACGGTTATCGCTTCTCGGCCTTTTGGCTAAGATCAAGTGTAGTATCTGTTCTTATCAGTTTAATATCTGATACGTCCCCTATCTGGGGACCATATATTAAATGGATTTTTGAGAACGGGGGCCGATTTCGAAGCTTGCTTCCGTCGCCCTATGCATTGACCCGATATGGCAGTATCTTCGGGTACAGTGCACCACCCCCTTACAGGGTTAAAAAGAAAGATTCCTACTTTCATTGCTACCTGCTTGCTGGCTAGCCAGCTAGCCAGCCCTGTGGGCCTTGCTGCTGCTGCAGCCAAAAAACAAAAGGTGGTGCTGCTGCTGCTTCTGCTGCTTCTGCTTCTGCTTGTGTCTGGCCCCTGTTGGAGCGTCCAGGCACAGGACTTCTGCTGCTGCTGACTAAATGGCCTCCTTAATTGGATCATTTGAGTAGCCAGCACACCTGTGCAGGTAGGGCATGACATGATAGGCAGCTGCCTTGATAGCGGGTGGGTGCTGAATGTTCCTAATTGACAAAATAAGATTAATGCTTATGAAGAAATATAAAATCTCATCCCTTCCCCAATATCGCGCCACACCCCTACCCCTTAATTCCCTGGTTGAACGTGATGGACATATGTCTTTTTTCGACCGTACTAACTATGTAACTATGTAACATAACATGGGGGGGGGGGTCTCCTGGCTGTTCACACAGGTGTGTCATTGCTGTACATTGACCATGCATTGCTTCTGTGGTATTGCAAAGGCAAAGACAAATGCTTCCAGCCATCCATTGCACTAATGGATTGGTCATCAGCTGGCTGTCTATGTCCCGCATCAATATAGACCAAAGTACAGAGGGTTAGGCTATGCTATTGTGCACCTACCTGATGCATCAGAAGGTGCGAGGCCCTTGCTAAATTCTGTGCACAGACTTTGAGATCTATGCTTTAGACTGTATCTAAACCTGCTCCAACATGGACTGACATTCTGGCCTACTTTCAGCCGATGCGACTTGTCTGTCGCTGAACAGTCGCTTTTTATGTATTCAGCACCTATGTATAATGTTGTAAAAATGCTCTAGAAGCTAAAGTCGCAGAAATGTCACACATATTTGGCCTGCAACTTTCTGTGCGACAAATTCAGACAGGAAAAATCAGTATAAATCCTTAGAAAATTATCCCCCAGTGTCTCCATCTGCTGGCGGTATTGAATAAGCATTGCTGCACTGATGGGGTATGCATTAGACGAAAAAAAAGAAGAAAAAGAAGAATAATACGCCCAGAAAAGAGGCGAAAAGGAGAAAAACGTAAAAAAACGTGAAAAAAAAGTAAGAGGAAGAGAAGGGAAAAAAAGGTGGAAATGGGTTTAAAAGTGATTTCGGCGGAGAAATATATATATATATATATATATATATATATATATATATATATATGCGCACACACACACATAGATATAAACGTATTCTCCGTTGAGATATTGCAGCCGCTGCTGTGTCCAGGCCCAGGAGCCTTAGCACTGTGCTGTGATGTCACTCAATACCACTGACATCACTAGGTGTAAACAACATCTCTCCTTTGCTGTGTATGTGACTATGGAGCTGTTTGGTGATGTCGTCTATTACGGCCTTCATAGAAGCAACAGGAGATTGTTGCATCCATCTTGAACCCTCAGAACTACAGTGCTATGATGTCACTCACTTCCACAGGCCTTGCAGAGTGTAAACAACAACAACCCAGCTTTGTTGTGTATGTAACCAAAGGGATTTGTGATGTCACCTAGAACCTTCACAGCAGCGACAGCTTTATGAGGAGCATCAGCACTGCTCTGCCTGAGCAGAACCATCACCGCCATAGGTTGTCAAATAACCCGGATTTAACCCACACAGGTAAGTCCAATGGGGTGCAGGCATGTCCTCTATGCTTACAGCTTCCCGTGGGTGTTGGTTTGATACCGTTTGGGGACAGCCAAGGAGGCATCTGCAGGCAACAAAGGTAGGTGTGTGCTTGTGTGTGTGTTTCCTATGCAGATCCTAAGCCCAGTGTCACATGCAAGTAGGAGGAGTAAGAAGGGTTCCTGGCAAATCCGGGTTATGGATTGCATTTAAAAAGGCCCCGTGGGAGTGCAATGGGCCCCTGTCTTGCTGCTTAGCAATAATGGTATGGGTTTAGGTTCTGCTGTGTGTACTGGTGGTTGACTGCCCCCCAGCCCAGAGTGTGCATGGAAAATTGTCTGGCAGCCTCCCTGACAGCAAGCAGTGATAGTGCCCATGAAGGGGACCTTGTTGGGCCCGCCCCTTTCACGGTTATCGCTTCTCGGCCTTTTGGCTAAGATCAAGTGTAGTATCTGTTCTTATCAGTTTAATATCTGATACGTCCCCTATCTGGGGACCATATATTAAATGGATTTTTGAGAACGGGGGCCGATTTCGAAGCTTGCTTCCGTCGCCCTATGCATTGACCCGATATGGCAGTATCTTCGGGTACAGTGCACCACCCCCTTACAGGGTTAAAAAGAAAGATTCCTACTTTCATTGCTACCTGCTTGCTGGCTAGCCAGCTAGCCAGCCCTGTGGGCCTTGCTGCTGCTGCAGCCAAAAAACAAAAGGTGGTGCTGCTGCTGCTTCTGCTGCTTCTGCTTCTGCTTGTGTCTGGCCCCTGTTGGAGCGTCCAGGCACAGGACTTCTGCTGCTGCTGACTAAATGGCCTCCTTAATTGGATCATTTGAGTAGCCAGCACACCTGTGCAGGTAGGGCATGACATGATAGGCAGCTGCCTTGATAGCGGGTGGGTGCTGAATGTTCCTAATTGACAAAATAAGATTAATGCTTATGAAGAAATATAAAATCTCATCCCTTCCCCAATATCGCGCCACACCCCTACCCCTTAATTCCCTGGTTGAACGTGATGGACATATGTCTTTTTTCGACCGTACTAACTATGTAACTATGTAACATAACATGGGGGGGGGGGTCTCCTGGCTGTTCACACAGGTGTGTCATTGCTGTACATTGACCATGCATTGCTTCTGTGGTATTGCAAAGGCAAAGACAAATGCTTCCAGCCATCCATTGCACTAATGGATTGGTCATCAGCTGGCTGTCTATGTCCCGCATCAATATAGACCAAAGTACAGAGGGTTAGGCTATGCTATTGTGCACCTACCTGATGCATCAGAAGGTGCGAGGCCCTTGCTAAATTCTGTGCACAGACTTTGAGATCTATGCTTTAGACTGTATCTAAACCTGCTCCAACATGGACTGACATTCTGGCCTACTTTCAGCCGATGCGACTTGTCTGTCGCTGAACAGTCGCTTTTTATGTATTCAGCACCTATGTATAATGTTGTAAAAATGCTCTAGAAGCTAAAGTCGCAGAAATGTCACACATATTTGGCCTGCAACTTTCTGTGCGACAAATTCAGACAGGAAAAATCAGTATAAATCCTTAGAAAATTATCCCCCAGTGTCTCCATCTGCTGGCGGTATTGAATAAGCATTGCTGCACTGATGGGGTATGCATTAGACGAAAAAAAAGAAGAAAAAGAAGAATAATACGCCCAGAAAAGAGGCGAAAAGGAGAAAAACGTAAAAAAACGTGAAAAAAAAGTAAGAGGAAGAGAAGGGAAAAAAAGGTGGAAATGGGTTTAAAAGTGATTTCGGCGGAGAAATATATATATATATATATATATATATATATATATATATATGCGCACACACACACATAGATATAAACGTATTCTCCGTTGAGATATTGCAGCCGCTGCTGTGTCCAGGCCCAGGAGCCTTAGCACTGTGCTGTGATGTCACTCAATACCACTGACATCACTAGGTGTAAACAACATCTCTCCTTTGCTGTGTATGTGACTATGGAGCTGTTTGGTGATGTCGTCTATTACGGCCTTCATAGAAGCAACAGGAGATTGTTGCATCCATCTTGAACCCTCAGAACTACAGTGCTATGATGTCACTCACTTCCACAGGCCTTGCAGAGTGTAAACAACAACAACCCAGCTTTGTTGTGTATGTAACCAAAGGGATTTGTGATGTCACCTAGAACCTTCACAGCAGCGACAGCTTTATGAGGAGCATCAGCACTGCTCTGCCTGAGCAGAACCATCACCGCCATAGGTTGTCAAATAACCCGGATTTAACCCACACAGGTAAGTCCAATGGGGTGCAGGCATGTCCTCTATGCTTACAGCTTCCCGTGGGTGTTGGTTTGATACCGTTTGGGGACAGCCAAGGAGGCATCTGCAGGCAACAAAGGTAGGTGTGTGCTTGTGTGTGTGTTTCCTATGCAGATCCTAAGCCCAGTGTCACATGCAAGTAGGAGGAGTAAGAAGGGTTCCTGGCAAATCCGGGTTATGGATTGCATTTAAAAAGGCCCCGTGGGAGTGCAATGGGCCCCTGTCTTGCTGCTTAGCAATAATGGTATGGGTTTAGGTTCTGCTGTGTGTACTGGTGGTTGACTGCCCCCCAGCCCAGAGTGTGCATGGAAAATTGTCTGGCAGCCTCCCTGACAGCAAGCAGTGATAGTGCCCATGAAGGGGACCTTGTTGGGCCCGCCCCTTTCACGGCTATCGCTTCTCGGCCTTTTGGCTAAGATCAAGTGTAGTATCTGTTCTTATCAGTTTAATATCTGATACGTCCCCTATCTGGGGACCATATATTAAATGGATTTTTGAGAACGGGGGCCGATTTCGAAGCTTGCTTCCGTCGCCCTATGCATTGACCCGATATGGCAGTATCTTCGGGTACAGTGCACCACCCCCTTACAGGGTTAAAAAGAAAGATTCCTACTTTCATTGCTACCTGCTTGCTGGCTAGCCAGCTAGCCAGCCCTGTGGGCCTTGCTGCTGCTGCAGCCAAAAAACAAAAGGTGGTGCTGCTGCTGCTTCTGCTGCTTCTGCTTCTGCTTGTGTCTGGCCCCTGTTGGAGCGTCCAGGCACAGGACTTCTGCTGCTGCTGACTAAATGGCCTCCTTAATTGGATCATTTGAGTAGCCAGCACACCTGTGCAGGTAGGGCATGACATGATAGGCAGCTGCCTTGATAGCGGGTGGGTGCTGAATGTTCCTAATTGACAAAATAAGATTAATGCTTATGAAGAAATATAAAATCTCATCCCTTCCCCAATATCGCGCCACACCCCTACCCCTTAATTCCCTGGTTGAACGTGATGGACATATGTCTTTTTTCGACCGTACTAACTATGTAACTATGTAACATAACATGGGGGGGGGGGGGTCTCCTGGCTGTTCACACAGGTGTGTCATTGCTGTACATTGACCATGCATTGCTTCTGTGGTATTGCAAAGGCAAAGACAAATGCTTCCAGCCATCCATTGCACTAATGGATTGGTCATCAGCTGGCTGTCTATGTCCCGCATCAATATAGACCAAAGTACAGAGGGTTAGGCTATGCTATTGTGCACCTACCTGATGCATCAGAAGGTGCGAGGCCCTTGCTAAATTCTGTGCACAGACTTTGAGATCTATGCTTTAGACTGTATCTAAACCTGCTCCAACATGGACTGACATTCTGGCCTACTTTCAGCCGATGCGACTTGTCTGTCGCTGAACAGTCGCTTTTTATGTATTCAGCACCTATGTATAATGTTGTAAAAATGCTCTAGAAGCTAAAGTCGCAGAAATGTCACACATATTTGGCCTGCAACTTTCTGTGCGACAAATTCAGACAGGAAAAATCAGTATAAATCCTTAGAAAATTATCCCCCAGTGTCTCCATCTGCTGGCGGTATTGAATAAGCATTGCTGCACTGATGGGGTATGCATTAGACGAAAAAAAAGAAGAAAAAGAAGAATAATACGCCCAGAAAAGAGGCGAAAAGGAGAAAAACGTAAAAAAACGTGAAAAAAAAGTAAGAGAAGGGAAAAAAAGGTGGAAATGGGTTTAAAAGTGATTTCGGCGGAGAAATATATATATATATATATATATATATATATATATATATATATGCGCACACACACACATAGATATAAACGTATTCTCCGTTGAGATATTGCAGCCGCTGCTGTGTCCAGGCCCAGGAGCCTTAGCACTGTGCTGTGATGTCACTCAATACCACTGACATCACTAGGTGTAAACAACATCTCTCCTTTGCTGTGTATGTGACTATGGAGCTGTTTGGTGATGTCGTCTATTACGGCCTTCATAGAAGCAACAGGAGATTGTTGCATCCATCTTGAACCCTCAGAACTACAGTGCTATGATGTCACTCACTTCCACAGGCCTTGCAGAGTGTAAACAACAACAACCCAGCTTTGTTGTGTATGTAACCAAAGGGATTTGTGATGTCACCTAGAACCTTCACAGCAGCGACAGCTTTATGAGGAGCATCAGCACTGCTCTGCCTGAGCAGAACCATCACCGCCATAGGTTGTCAAATAACCCGGATTTAACCCACACAGGTAAGTCCAATGGGGTGCAGGCATGTCCTCTATGCTTACAGCTTCCCGTGGGTGTTGGTTTGATACCGTTTGGGGACAGCCAAGGAGGCATCTGCAGGCAACAAAGGTAGGTGTGTGCTTGTGTGTGTGTTTCCTATGCAGATCCTAAGCCCAGTGTCACATGCAAGTAGGAGGAGTAAGAAGGGTTCCTGGCAAATCCGGGTTATGGATTGCATTTAAAAAGGCCCCGTGGGAGTGCAATGGGCCCCTGTCTTGCTGCTTAGCAATAATGGTATGGGTTTAGGTTCTGCTGTGTGTACTGGTGGTTGACTGCCCCCCAGCCCAGAGTGTGCATGGAAAATTGTCTGGCAGCCTCCCTGACAGCAAGCAGTGATAGTGCCCATGAAGGGGACCTTGTTGGGCCCGCCCCTTTCACGGTTATCGCTTCTCGGCCTTTTGGCTAAGATCAAGTGTAGTATCTGTTCTTATCAGTTTAATATCTCATACGTCCCCTATCTGGGGACCATATATTAAATGGATTTTTGAGAACGGGGGCCGATTTCGAAGCTTGCTTCCGTCGCCCTATGCATTGACCCGATATGGCAGTATCTTCGGGTACAGTGCACCACCCCCTTACAGGGTTAAAAAGAAAGATTCCTACTTTCATTGCTACCTGCTTGCTGGCTAGCCAGCTAGCCAGCCCTGTGGGCCTTGCTGCTGCTGCAGCCAAAAAACAAAAGGTGGTGCTGCTGCTGCTTCTGCTGCTTCTGCTTCTGCTTGTGTCTGGCCCCTGTTGGAGCGTCCAGGCACAGGACTTCTGCTGCTGCTGACTAAATGGCCTCCTTAATTGGATCATTTGAGTAGCCAGCACACCTGTGCAGGTAGGGCATGACATGATAGGCAGCTGCCTTGATAGCGGGTGGGTGCTGAATGTTCCTAATTGACAAAATAAGATTAATGCTTATGAAGAAATATAAAATCTCATCCCTTCCCCAATATCGCGCCACACCCCTACCCCTTAATTCCCTGGTTGAACGTGATGGACATATGTCTTTTTTCGACCGTACTAACTATGTAACTATGTAACATAACATGGGGGGGGGGGTCTCCTGGCTGTTCACACAGGTGTGTCATTGCTGTACATTGACCATGCATTGCTTCTGTGGTATTGCAAAGGCAAAGACAAATGCTTCCAGCCATCCATTGCACTAATGGATTGGTCATCAGCTGGCTGTCTATGTCCCGCATCAATATAGACCAAAGTACAGAGGGTTAGGCTATGCTATTGTGCACCTACCTGATGCATCAGAAGGTGCGAGGCCCTTGCTAAATTCTGTGCACAGACTTTGAGATCTATGCTTTAGACTGTATCTAAACCTGCTCCAACATGGACTGACATTCTGGCCTACTTTCAGCCGATGCGACTTGTCTGTCGCTGAACAGTCGCTTTTTATGTATTCAGCACCTATGTATAATGTTGTAAAAATGCTCTAGAAGCTAAAGTCGCAGAAATGTCACACATATTTGGCCTGCAACTTTCTGTGCGACAAATTCAGACAGGAAAAATCAGTATAAATCCTTAGAAAATTATCCCCCAGTGTCTCCATCTGCTGGCGGTATTGAATAAGCATTGCTGCACTGATGGGGTATGCATTAGACGAAAAAAAAGAAGAAAAAGAAGAATAATACGCCCAGAAAAGAGGCGAAAAGGAGAAAAACGTAAAAAAACGTGAAAAAAAAGTAAGAGGAAGAGAAGGGAAAAAAAGGTGGAAATGGGTTTAAAAGTGATTTCGGCGGAGAAATATATATATATATATATATATATATATATATATATATATATATATATGCGCACACACACACATAGATATAAACGTATTCTCCGTTGAGATATTGCAGCCGCTGCTGTGTCCAGGCCCAGGAGCCTTAGCACTGTGCTGTGATGTCACTCAATACCACTGACATCACTAGGTGTAAACAACATCTCTCCTTTGCTGTGTATGTGACTATGGAGCTGTTTGGTGATGTCGTCTATTACGGCCTTCATAGAAGCAACAGGAGATTGTTGCATCCATCTTGAACCCTCAGAACTACAGTGCTATGATGTCACTCACTTCCACAGGCCTTGCAGAGTGTAAACAACAACAACCCAGCTTTGTTGTGTATGTAACCAAAGGGATTTGTGATGTCACCTAGAACCTTCACAGCAGCGACAGCTTTATGAGGAGCATCAGCACTGCTCTGCCTGAGCAGAACCATCACCGCCATAGGTTGTCAAATAACCCGGATTTAACCCACACAGGTAAGTCCAATGGGGTGCAGGCATGTCCTCTATGCTTACAGCTTCCCGTGGGTGTTGGTTTGATACCGTTTGGGGACAGCCAAGGAGGCATCTGCAGGCAACAAAGGTAGGTGTGTGCTTGTGTGTGTGTTTCCTATGCAGATCCTAAGCCCAGTGTCACATGCAAGTAGGAGGAGTAAGAAGGGTTCCTGGCAAATCCGGGTTATGGATTGCATTTAAAAAGGCCCCGTGGGAGTGCAATGGGCCCCTGTCTTGCTGCTTAGCAATAATGGTATGGGTTTAGGTTCTGCTGTGTGTACTGGTGGTTGACTGCCCCCCAGCCCAGAGTGTGCATGGAAAATTGTCTGGCAGCCTCCCTGACAGCAAGCAGTGATAGTGCCCATGAAGGGGACCTTGTTGGGCCCGCCCCTTTCACGGTTATCGCTTCTCGGCCTTTTGGCTAAGATCAAGTGTAGTATCTGTTCTTATCAGTTTAATATCTGATACGTCCCCTATCTGGGGACCATATATTAAATGGATTTTTGAGAACGGGGGCCGATTTCGAAGCTTGCTTCCGTCGCCCTATGCATTGACCCGATATGGCAGTATCTTCGGGTACAGTGCACCACCCCCTTACAGGGTTAAAAAGAAAGATTCCTACTTTCATTGCTACCTGCTTGCTGGCTAGCCAGCTAGCCAGCCCTGTGGGCCTTGCTGCTGCTGCAGCCAAAAAACAAAAGGTGGTGCTGCTGCTGCTTCTGCTGCTTCTGCTTCTGCTTGTGTCTGGCCCCTGTTGGAGCGTCCAGGCACAGGACTTCTGCTGCTGCTGACTAAATGGCCTCCTTAATTGGATCATTTGAGTAGCCAGCACACCTGTGCAGGTAGGGCATGACATGATAGGCAGCTGCCTTGATAGCGGGTGGGTGCTGAATGTTCCTAATTGACAAAATAAGATTAATGCTTATGAAGAAATATAAAATCTCATCCCTTCCCCAATATCGCGCCACACCCCTACCCCTTAATTCCCTGGTTGAACGTGATGGACATATGTCTTTTTTCGACCGTACTAACTATGTAACTATGTAACATAACATGGGGGGGGGGGTCTCCTGGCTGTTCACACAGGTGTGTCATTGCTGTACATTGACCATGCATTGCTTCTGTGGTATTGCAAAGGCAAAGACAAATGCTTCCAGCCATCCATTGCACTAATGGATTGGTCATCAGCTGGCTGTCTATGTCCCGCATCAATATAGACCAAAGTACAGAGGGTTAGGCTATGCTATTGTGCACCTACCTGATGCATCAGAAGGTGCGAGGCCCTTGCTAAATTCTGTGCACAGACTTTGAGATCTATGCTTTAGACTGTATCTAAACCTGCTCCAACATGGACTGACATTCTGGCCTACTTTCAGCCGATGCGACTTGTCTGTCGCTGAACAGTCGCTTTTTATGTATTCAGCACCTATGTATAATGTTGTAAAAATGCTCTAGAAGCTAAAGTCGCAGAAATGTCACACATATTTGGCCTGCAACTTTCTGTGCGACAAATTCAGACAGGAAAAATCAGTATAAATCCTTAGAAAATTATCCCCCAGTGTCTCCATCTGCTGGCGGTATTGAATAAGCATTGCTGCACTGATGGGGTATGCATTAGACGAAAAAAAAGAAGAAAAAGAAGAATAATACGCCCAGAAAAGAGGCGAAAAGGAGAAAAACGTAAAAAAACGTGAAAAAAAAGTAAGAGGAAGAGAAGGGAAAAAAAGGTGGAAATGGGTTTAAAAGTGATTTCGGCGGAGAAATATATATATATATATATATATATATATATATATATATATATATATATATGCGCACACACACACATAGATATAAACGTATTCTCCGTTGAGATATTGCAGCCGCTGCTGTGTCCAGGCCCAGGAGCCTTAGCACTGTGCTGTGATGTCACTCAATACCACTGACATCACTAGGTGTAAACAACATCTCTCCTTTGCTGTGTATGTGACTATGGAGCTGTTTGGTGATGTCGTCTATTACGGCCTTCATAGAAGCAACAGGAGATTGTTGCATCCATCTTGAACCCTCAGAACTACAGTGCTATGATGTCACTCACTTCCACAGGCCTTGCAGAGTGTAAACAACAACAACCCAGCTTTGTTGTGTATGTAACCAAAGGGATTTGTGATGTCACCTAGAACCTTCACAGCAGCGACAGCTTTATGAGGAGCATCAGCACTGCTCTGCCTGAGCAGAACCATCACCGCCATAGGTTGTCAAATAACCCGGATTTAACCCACACAGGTAAGTCCAATGGGGTGCAGGCATGTCCTCTATGCTTACAGCTTCCCGTGGGTGTTGGTTTGATACCGTTTGGGGACAGCCAAGGAGGCATCTGCAGGCAACAAAGGTAGGTGTGTGCTTGTGTGTGTGTTTCCTATGCAGATCCTAAGCCCAGTGTCACATGCAAGTAGGAGGAGTAAGAAGGGTTCCTGGCAAATCCGGGTTATGGATTGCATTTAAAAAGGCCCCGTGGGAGTGCAATGGGCCCCTGTCTTGCTGCTTAGCAATAATGGTATGGGTTTAGGTTCTGCTGTGTGTACTGGTGGTTGACTGCCCCCCAGCCCAGAGTGTGCATGGAAAATTGTCTGGCAGCCTCCCTGACAGCAAGCAGTGATAGTGCCCATGAAGGGGACCTTGTTGGGCCCGCCCCTTTCACGGTTATCGCTTCTCGGCCTTTTGGCTAAGATCAAGTGTAGTATCTGTTCTTATCAGTTTAATATCTGATACGTCCCCTATCTGGGGACCATATATTAAATGGATTTTTGAGAACGGGGGCCGATTTCGAAGCTTGCTTCCGTCGCCCTATGCATTGACCCGATATGGCAGTATCTTCGGGTACAGTGCACCACCCCCTTACAGGGTTAAAAAGAAAGATTCCTACTTTCATTGCTACCTGCTTGCTGGCTAGCCAGCTAGCCAGCCCTGTGGGCCTTGCTGCTGCTGCAGCCAAAAAACAAAAGGTGGTGCTGCTGCTGCTTCTGCTGCTTCTGCTTCTGCTTGTGTCTGGCCCCTGTTGGAGCGTCCAGGCACAGGACTTCTGCTGCTGCTGACTAAATGGCCTCCTTAATTGGATCATTTGAGTAGCCAGCACACCTGTGCAGGTAGGGCATGACATGATAGGCAGCTGCCTTGATAGCGGGTGGGTGCTGAATGTTCCTAATTGACAAAATAAGATTAATGCTTATGAAGAAATATAAAATCTCATCCCTTCCCCAATATCGCGCCACACCCCTACCCCTTAATTCCCTGGTTGAACGTGATGGACATATGTCTTTTTTCGACCGTACTAACTATGTAACTATGTAACATAACATGGGGGGGGGGGGTCTCCTGGCTGTTCACACAGGTGTGTCATTGCTGTACATTGACCATGCATTGCTTCTGTGGTATTGCAAAGGCAAAGACAAATGCTTCCAGCCATCCATTGCACTAATGGATTGGTCATCAGCTGGCTGTCTATGTCCCGCATCAATATAGACCAAAGTACAGAGGGTTAGGCTATGCTATTGTGCACCTACCTGATGCATCAGAAGGTGCGAGGCCCTTGCTAAATTCTGTGCACAGACTTTGAGATCTATGCTTTAGACTGTATCTAAACCTGCTCCAACATGGACTGACATTCTGGCCTACTTTCAGCCGATGCGACTTGTCTGTCGCTGAACAGTCGCTTTTTATGTATTCAGCACCTATGTATAATGTTGTAAAAATGCTCTAGAAGCTAAAGTCGCAGAAATGTCACACATATTTGGCCTGCAACTTTCTGTGCGACAAATTCAGACAGGAAAAATCAGTATAAATCCTTAGAAAATTATCCCCCAGTGTCTCCATCTGCTGGCGGTATTGAATAAGCATTGCTGCACTGATGGGGTATGCATTAGACGAAAAAAAAGAAGAAAAAGAAGAATAATACGCCCAGAAAAGAGGCGAAAAGGAGAAAAACGTAAAAAAACGTGAAAAAAAAGTAAGAGGAAGAGAAGGGAAAAAAAGGTGGAAATGGGTTTAAAAGTGATTTCGGCGGAGAAATATATATATATATATATATATATATATATATATATATATATGCGCACACACACACATAGATATAAACGTATTCTCCGTTGAGATATTGCAGCCGCTGCTGTGTCCAGGCCCAGGAGCCTTAGCACTGTGCTGTGATGTCACTCAATACCACTGACATCACTAGGTGTAAACAACATCTCTCCTTTGCTGTGTATGTGACTATGGAGCTGTTTGGTGATGTCGTCTATTACGGCCTTCATAGAAGCAACAGGAGATTGTTGCATCCATCTTGAACCCTCAGAACTACAGTGCTATGATGTCACTCACTTCCACAGGCCTTGCAGAGTGTAAACAACAACAACCCAGCTTTGTTGTGTATGTAACCAAAGGGATTTGTGATGTCACCTAGAACCTTCACAGCAGCGACAGCTTTATGAGGAGCATCAGCACTGCTCTGCCTGAGCAGAACCATCACCGCCATAGGTTGTCAAATAACCCGGATTTAACCCACACAGGTAAGTCCAATGGGGTGCAGGCATGTCCTCTATGCTTACAGCTTCCCGTGGGTGTTGGTTTGATACCGTTTGGGGACAGCCAAGGAGGCATCTGCAGGCAACAAAGGTAGGTGTGTGCTTGTGTGTGTGTTTCCTATGCAGATCCTAAGCCCAGTGTCACATGCAAGTAGGAGGAGTAAGAAGGGTTCCTGGCAAATCCGGGTTATGGATTGCATTTAAAAAGGCCCCGTGGGAGTGCAATGGGCCCCTGTCTTGCTGCTTAGCAATAATGGTATGGGTTTAGGTTCTGCTGTGTGTACTGGTGGTTGACTGCCCCCCAGCCCAGAGTGTGCATGGAAAATTGTCTGGCAGCCTCCCTGACAGCAAGCAGTGATAGTGCCCATGAAGGGGACCTTGTTGGGCCCGCCCCTTTCACGGTTATCGCTTCTCGGCCTTTTGGCTAAGATCAAGTGTAGTATCTGTTCTTATCAGTTTAATATCTGATACGTCCCCTATCTGGGGACCATATATTAAATGGATTTTTGAGAACGGGGGCCGATTTCGAAGCTTGCTTCCGTCGCCCTATGCATTGACCCGATATGGCAGTATCTTCGGGTACAGTGCACCACCCCCTTACAGGGTTAAAAAGAAAGATTCCTACTTTCATTGCTACCTGCTTGCTGGCTAGCCAGCTAGCCAGCCCTGTGGGCCTTGCTGCTGCTGCAGCCAAAAAACAAAAGGTGGTGCTGCTGCTGCTTCTGCTGCTTCTGCTTCTGCTTGTGTCTGGCCCCTGTTGGAGCGTCCAGGCACAGGACTTCTGCTGCTGCTGACTAAATGGCCTCCTTAATTGGATCATTTGAGTAGCCAGCACACCTGTGCAGGTAGGGCATGACATGATAGGCAGCTGCCTTGATAGCGGGTGGGTACTGAATGTTCCTAATTGACAAAATAAGATTAATGCTTATGAAGAAATATAAAATCTCATCCCTTCCCCAATATCGCGCCACACCCCTACCCCTTAATTCCCTGGTTGAACGTGATGGACATATGTCTTTTTTCGACCGTACTAACTATGTAACTATGTAACATAACATGGGGGGGGGGGGTCTCCTGGCTGTTCACACAGGTGTGTCATTGCTGTACATTGACCATGCATTGCTTCTGTGGTATTGCAAAGGCAAAGACAAATGCTTCCAGCCATCCATTGCACTAATGGATTGGTCATCAGCTGGCTGTCTATGTCCCGCATCAATATAGACCAAAGTACAGAGGGTTAGGCTATGCTATTGTGCACCTACCTGATGCATCAGAAGGTGCGAGGCCCTTGCTAAATTCTGTGCACAGACTTTGAGATCTATGCTTTAGACTGTATCTAAACCTGCTCCAACATGGACTGACATTCTGGCCTACTTTCAGCCGATGCGACTTGTCTGTCGCTGAACAGTCGCTTTTTATGTATTCAGCACCTATGTATAATGTTGTAAAAATGCTCTAGAAGCTAAAGTCGCAGAAATGTCACACATATTTGGCCTGCAACTTTCTGTGCGACAAATTCAGACAGGAAAAATCAGTATAAATCCTTAGAAAATTATCCCCCAGTGTCTCCATCTGCTGGCGGTATTGAATAAGCATTGCTGCACTGATGGGGTATGCATTAGACGAAAAAAAAGAAGAAAAAGAAGAATAATACGCCCAGAAAAGAGGCGAAAAGGAGAAAAACGTAAAAAAACGTGAAAAAAAAGTAAGAGGAAGAGAAGGGAAAAAAAGGTGGAAATGGGTTTAAAAGTGATTTCGGCGGAGAAATATATATATATATATATATATATATATATATATATATATATGCGCACACACACACATAGATATAAACGTATTCTCCGTTGAGATATTGCAGCCGCTGCTGTGTCCAGGCCCAGGAGCCTTAGCACTGTGCTGTGATGTCACTCAATACCACTGACATCACTAGGTGTAAACAACATCTCTCCTTTGCTGTGTATGTGACTATGGAGCTGTTTGGTGATGTCGTCTATTACGGCCTTCATAGAAGCAACAGGAGATTGTTGCATCCATCTTGAACCCTCAGAACTACAGTGCTATGATGTCACTCACTTCCACAGGCCTTGCAGAGTGTAAACAACAACAACCCAGCTTTGTTGTGTATGTAACCAAAGGGATTTGTGATGTCACCTAGAACCTTCACAGCAGCGACAGCTTTATGAGGAGCATCAGCACTGCTCTGCCTGAGCAGAACCATCACCGCCATAGGTTGTCAAATAACCCGGATTTAACCCACACAGGTAAGTCCAATGGGGTGCAGGCATGTCCTCTATGCTTACAGCTTCCCGTGGGTGTTGGTTTGATACCGTTTGGGGACAGCCAAGGAGGCATCTGCAGGCAACAAAGGTAGGTGTGTGCTTGTGTGTGTGTTTCCTATGCAGATCCTAAGCCCAGTGTCACATGCAAGTAGGAGGAGTAAGAAGGGTTCCTGGCAAATCCGGGTTATGGATTGCATTTAAAAAGGCCCCGTGGGAGTGCAATGGGCCCCTGTCTTGCTGCTTAGCAATAATGGTATGGGTTTAGGTTCTGCTGTGTGTACTGGTGGTTGACTGCCCCCCAGCCCAGAGTGTGCATGGAAAATTGTCTGGCAGCCTCCCTGACAGCAAGCAGTGATAGTGCCCATGAAGGGGACCTTGTTGGGCCCGCCCCTTTCACGGTTATCGCTTCTCGGCCTTTTGGCTAAGATCAAGTGTAGTATCTGTTCTTATCAGTTTAATATCTGATACGTCCCCTATCTGGGGACCATATATTAAATGGATTTTTGAGAACGGGGGCCGATTTCGAAGCTTGCTTCCGTCGCCCTATGCATTGACCCGATATGGCAGTATCTTCGGGTACAGTGCACCACCCCCTTACAGGGTTAAAAAGAAAGATTCCTACTTTCATTGCTACCTGCTTGCTGGCTAGCCAGCTAGCCAGCCCTGTGGGCCTTGCTGCTGCTGCAGCCAAAAAACAAAAGGTGGTGCTGCTGCTGCTTCTGCTTCTGCTTGTGTCTGGCCCCTGTTGGAGCGTCCAGGCACAGGACTTCTGCTGCTGCTGACTAAATGGCCTCCTTAATTGGATCATTTGAGTAGCCAGCACACCTGTGCAGGTAGGGCATGACATGATAGGCAGCTGCCTTGATAGCGGGTGGGTGCTGAATGTTCCTAATTGACAAAATAAGATTAATGCTTATGAAGAAATATAAAATCTCATCCCTTCCCCAATATCGCGCCACACCCCTACCCCTTAATTCCCTGGTTGAACGTGATGGACATATGTCTTTTTTCGACCGTACTAACTATGTAACTATGTAACATAACATGGGGGGGGGGGTCTCCTGGCTGTTCACACAGGTGTGTCATTGCTGTACATTGACCATGCATTGCTTCTGTGGTATTGCAAAGGCAAAGACAAATGCTTCCAGCCATCCATTGCACTAATGGATTGGTCATCAGCTGGCTGTCTATGTCCCGCATCAATATAGACCAAAGTACAGAGGGTTAGGCTATGCTATTGTGCACCTACCTGATGCATCAGAAGGTGCGAGGCCCTTGCTAAATTCTGTGCACAGACTTTGAGATCTATGCTTTAGACTGTATCTAAACCTGCTCCAACATGGACTGACATTCTGGCCTACTTTCAGCCGATGCGACTTGTCTGTCGCTGAACAGTCGCTTTTTATGTATTCAGCACCTATGTATAATGTTGTAAAAATGCTCTAGAAGCTAAAGTCGCAGAAATGTCACACATATTTGGCCTGCAACTTTCTGTGCGACAAATTCAGACAGGAAAAATCAGTATAAATCCTTAGAAAATTATCCCCCAGTGTCTCCATCTGCTGGCGGTATTGAATAAGCATTGCTGCACTGATGGGGTATGCATTAGACGAAAAAAAAGAAGAAAAAGAAGAATAATACGCCCAGAAAAGAGGCGAAAAGGAGAAAAACGTAAAAAAACGTGAAAAAAAAGTAAGAGGAAGAGAAGGGAAAAAAAGGTGGAAATGGGTTTAAAAGTGATTTCGGCGGAGAAATATATATATATATATATATAAATATATATATATATATATATATATATGCGCACACACACACATAGATATAAACGTATTCTCCGTTGAGATATTGCAGCCGCTGCTGTGTCCAGGCCCAGGAGCCTTAGCACTGTGCTGTGATGTCACTCAATACCACTGACATCACTAGGTGTAAACAACATCTCTCCTTTGCTGTGTATGTGACTATGGAGCTGTTTGGTGATGTCGTCTATTACGGCCTTCATAGAAGCAACAGGAGATTGTTGCATCCATCTTGAACCCTCAGAACTACAGTGCTATGATGTCACTCACTTCCACAGGCCTTGCAGAGTGTAAACAACAACAACCCAGCTTTGTTGTGTATGTAACCAAAGGGATTTGTGATGTCACCTAGAACCTTCACAGCAGCGACAGCTTTATGAGGAGCATCAGCACTGCTCTGCCTGAGCAGAACCATCACCGCCATAGGTTGTCAAATAACCCGGATTTAACCCACACAGGTAAGTCCAATGGGGTGCAGGCATGTCCTCTATGCTTACAGCTTCCCGTGGGTGTTGGTTTGATACCGTTTGGGGACAGCCAAGGAGGCATCTGCAGGCAACAAAGGTAGGTGTGTGCTTGTGTGTGTGTTTCCTATGCAGATCCTAAGCCCAGTGTCACATGCAAGTAGGAGGAGTAAGAAGGGTTCCTGGCAAATCCGGGTTATGGATTGCATTTAAAAAGGCCCCGTGGGAGTGCAATGGGCCCCTGTCTTGCTGCTTAGCAATAATGGTATGGGTTTAGGTTCTGCTGTGTGTACTGGTGGTTGACTGCCCCCCAGCCCAGAGTGTGCATGGAAAATTGTCTGGCAGCCTCCCTGACAGCAAGCAGTGATAGTGCCCATGAAGGGGACCTTGTTGGGCCCGCCCCTTTCACGGTTATCGCTTCTCGGCCTTTTGGCTAAGATCAAGTGTAGTATCTGTTCTTATCAGTTTAATATCTGATACGTCCCCTATCTGGGGACCATATATTAAATGGATTTTTGAGAACGGGGGCCGATTTCGAAGCTTGCTTCCGTCGCCCTATGCATTGACCCGATATGGCAGTATCTTCGGGTACAGTGCACCACCCCCTTACAGGGTTAAAAAGAAAGATTCCTACTTTCATTGCTACCTGCTTGCTGGCTAGCCAGCTAGCCAGCCCTGTGGGCCTTGCTGCTGCTGCAGCCAAAAAACAAAAGGTGGTGCTGCTGCTGCTTCTGCTGCTTCTGCTTCTGCTTGTGTCTGGCCCCTGTTGGAGCGTCCAGGCACAGGACTTCTGCTGCTGCTGACTAAATGGCCTCCTTAATTGGATCATTTGAGTAGCCAGCACACCTGTGCAGGTAGGGCATGACATGATAGGCAGCTGCCTTGATAGCGGGTGGGTGCTGAATGTTCCTAATTGACAAAATAAGATTAATGCTTATGAAGAAATATAAAATCTCATCCCTTCCCCAATATCGCGCCACACCCCTACCCCTTAATTCCCTGGTTGAACGTGATGGACATATGTCTTTTTTCGACCGTACTAACTATGTAACTATGTAACATAACATGGGGGGGGGGGTCTCCTGGCTGTTCACACAGGTGTGTCATTGCTGTACATTGACCATGCATTGCTTCTGTGGTATTGCAAAGGCAAAGACAAATGCTTCCAGCCATCCATTGCACTAATGGATTGGTCATCAGCTGGCTGTCTATGTCCCGCATCAATATAGACCAAAGTACAGAGGGTTAGGCTATGCTATTGTGCACCTACCTGATGCATCAGAAGGTGCGAGGCCCTTGCTAAATTCTGTGCACAGACTTTGAGATCTATGCTTTAGACTGTATCTAAACCTGCTCCAACATGGACTGACATTCTGGCCTACTTTCAGCCGATGCGACTTGTCTGTCGCTGAACAGTCGCTTTTTATGTATTCAGCACCTATGTATAATGTTGTAAAAATGCTCTAGAAGCTAAAGTCGCAGAAATGTCACACATATTTGGCCTGCAACTTTCTGTGCGACAAATTCAGACAGGAAAAATCAGTATAAATCCTTAGAAAATTATCCCCCAGTGTCTCCATCTGCTGGCGGTATTGAATAAGCATTGCTGCACTGATGGGGTATGCATTAGACGAAAAAAAAGAAGAAAAAGAAGAATAATACGCCCAGAAAAGAGGCGAAAAGGAGAAAAACGTAAAAAAACGTGAAAAAAAAGTAAGAGGAAGAGAAGGGAAAAAAAGGTGGAAATGGGTTTAAAAGTGATTTCGGCGGAGAAATATATATATATATATATATATATATATATATATATATATGCGCACACACACACATAGATATAAACGTATTCTCCGTTGAGATATTGCAGCCGCTGCTGTGTCCAGGCCCAGGAGCCTTAGCACTGTGCTGTGATGTCACTCAATACCACTGACATCACTAGGTGTAAACAACATCTCTCCTTTGCTGTGTATGTGACTATGGAGCTGTTTGGTGATGTCGTCTATTACGGCCTTCATAGAAGCAACAGGAGATTGTTGCATCCATCTTGAACCCTCAGAACTACAGTGCTATGATGTCACTCACTTCCACAGGCCTTGCAGAGTGTAAACAACAACAACCCAGCTTTGTTGTGTATGTAACCAAAGGGATTTGTGATGTCACCTAGAACCTTCACAGCAGCGACAGCTTTATGAGGAGCATCAGCACTGCTCTGCCTGAGCAGAACCATCACCGCCATAGGTTGTCAAATAACCCGGATTTAACCCACACAGGTAAGTCCAATGGGGTGCAGGCATGTCCTCTATGCTTACAGCTTCCCGTGGGTGTTGGTTTGATACCGTTTGGGGACAGCCAAGGAGGCATCTGCAGGCAACAAAGGTAGGTGTGTGCTTGTGTGTGTGTTTCCTATGCAGATCCTAAGCCCAGTGTCACATGCAAGTAGGAGGAGTAAGAAGGGTTCCTGGCAAATCCGGGTTATGGATTGCATTTAAAAAGGCCCCGTGGGAGTGCAATGGGCCCCTGTCTTGCTGCTTAGCAATAATGGTATGGGTTTAGGTTCTGCTGTGTGTACTGGTGGTTGACTGCCCCCCAGCCCAGAGTGTGCATGGAAAATTGTCTGGCAGCCTCCCTGACAGCAAGCAGTGATAGTGCCCATGAAGGGGACCTTGTTGGGCCCGCCCCTTTCACGGTTATCGCTTCTCGGCCTTTTGGCTAAGATCAAGTGTAGTATCTGTTCTTATCAGTTTAATATCTGATACGTCCCCTATCTGGGGACCATATATTAAATGGATTTTTGAGAACGGGGGCCGATTTCGAAGCTTGCTTCCGTCGCCCTATGCATTGACCCGATATGGCAGTATCTTCGGGTACAGTGCACCACCCCCTTACAGGGTTAAAAAGAAAGATTCCTACTTTCATTGCTACCTGCTTGCTGGCTAGCCAGCTAGCCAGCCCTGTGGGCCTTGCTGCTGCTGCAGCCAAAAAACAAAAGGTGGTGCTGCTGCTGCTTCTGCTGCTTCTGCTTCTGCTTGTGTCTGGCCCCTGTTGGAGCGTCCAGGCACAGGACTTCTGCTGCTGCTGACTAAATGGCCTCCTTAATTGGATCATTTGAGTAGCCAGCACACCTGTGCAGGTAGGGCATGACATGATAGGCAGCTGCCTTGATAGCGGGTGGGTGCTGAATGTTCCTAATTGACAAAATAAGATTAATGCTTATGAAGAAATATAAAATCTCATCCCTTCCCCAATATCGCGCCACACCCCTACCCCTTAATTCCCTGGTTGAACGTGATGGACATATGTCTTTTTTCGACCGTACTAACTATGTAACTATGTAACATAACATGGGGGGGGGGGTCTCCTGGCTGTTCACACAGGTGTGTCATTGCTGTACATTGACCATGCATTGCTTCTGTGGTATTGCAAAGGCAAAGACAAATGCTTCCAGCCATCCATTGCACTAATGGATTGGTCATCAGCTGGCTGTCTATGTCCCGCATCAATATAGACCAAAGTACAGAGGGTTAGGCTATGCTATTGTGCACCTACCTGATGCATCAGAAGGTGCGAGGCCCTTGCTAAATTCTGTGCACAGACTTTGAGATCTATGCTTTAGACTGTATCTAAACCTGCTCCAACATGGACTGACATTCTGGCCTACTTTCAGCCGATGCGACTTGTCTGTCGCTGAACAGTCGCTTTTTATGTATTCAGCACCTATGTATAATGTTGTAAAAATGCTCTAGAAGCTAAAGTCGCAGAAATGTCACACATATTTGGCCTGCAACTTTCTGTGCGACAAATTCAGACAGGAAAAATCAGTATAAATCCTTAGAAAATTATCCCCCAGTGTCTCCATCTGCTGGCGGTATTGAATAAGCATTGCTGCACTGATGGGGTATGCATTAGACGAAAAAAAAGAAGAAAAAGAAGAATAATACGCCCAGAAAAGAGGCGAAAAGGAGAAAAACGTAAAAAAACGTGAAAAAAAAGTAAGAGGAAGAGAAGGGAAAAAAAGGTGGAAATGGGTTTAAAAGTGATTTCGGCGGAGAAATATATATATATATATATATATATATATATATATATATATATATATATATATATGCGCACACACACACATAGATATAAACGTATTCTCCGTTGAGATATTGCAGCCGCTGCTGTGTCCAGGCCCAGGAGCCTTAGCACTGTGCTGTGATGTCACTCAATACCACTGACATCACTAGGTGTAAACAACATCTCTCCTTTGCTGTGTATGTGACTATGGAGCTGTTTGGTGATGTCGTCTATTACGGCCTTCATAGAAGCAACAGGAGATTGTTGCATCCATCTTGAACCCTCAGAACTACAGTGCTATGATGTCACTCACTTCCACAGGCCTTGCAGAGTGTAAACAACAACAACCCAGCTTTGTTGTGTATGTAACCAAAGGGATTTGTGATGTCACCTAGAACCTTCACAGCAGCGACAGCTTTATGAGGAGCATCAGCACTGCTCTGCCTGAGCAGAACCATCACCGCCATAGGTTGTCAAATAGCCCGGATTTAACCCACACAGGTAAGTCCAATGGGGTGCAGGCATGTCCTCTATGCTTACAGCTTCCCGTGGGTGTTGGTTTGATACCGTTTGGGGACAGCCAAGGAGGCATCTGCAGGCAACAAAGGTAGGTGTGTGCTTGTGTGTGTGTTTCCTATGCAGATCCTAAGCCCAGTGTCACATGCAAGTAGGAGGAGTAAGAAGGGTTCCTGGCAAATCCGGGTTATGGATTGCATTTAAAAAGGCCCCGTGGGAGTGCAATGGGCCCCTGTCTTGCTGCTTAGCAATAATGGTATGGGTTTAGGTTCTGCTGTGTGTACTGGTGGTTGACTGCCCCCCAGCCCAGAGTGTGCATGGAAAATTGTCTGGCAGCCTCCCTGACAGCAAGCAGTGATAGTGCCCATGAAGGGGACCTTGTTGGGCCCGCCCCTTTCACGGTTATCGCTTCTCGGCCTTTTGGCTAAGATCAAGTGTAGTATCTGTTCTTATCAGTTTAATATCTGATACGTCCCCTATCTGGGGACCATATATTAAATGGATTTTTGAGAACGGGGGCCGATTTCGAAGCTTGCTTCCGTCGCCCTATGCATTGACCCGATATGGCAGTATCTTCGGGTACAGTGCACCACCCCCTTACAGGGTTAAAAAGAAAGATTCCTACTTTCATTGCTACCTGCTTGCTGGCTAGCCAGCTAGCCAGCCCTGTGGGCCTTGCTGCTGCTGCAGCCAAAAAACAAAAGGTGGTGCTGCTGCTGCTTCTGCTGCTTCTGCTTCTGCTTGTGTCTGGCCCCTGTTGGAGCGTCCAGGCACAGGACTTCTGCTGCTGCTGACTAAATGGCCTCCTTAATTGGATCATTTGAGTAGCCAGCACACCTGTGCAGGTAGGGCATGACATGATAGGCAGCTGCCTTGATAGCGGGTGGGTGCTGAATGTTCCTAATTGACAAAATAAGATTAATGCTTATGAAGAAATATAAAATCTCATCCCTTCCCCAATATCGCGCCACACCCCTACCCCTTAATTCCCTGGTTGAACGTGATGGACATATGTCTTTTTTCGACCGTACTAACTATGTAACTATGTAACATAACATGGGGGGGGGGGGTCTCCTGGCTGTTCACACAGGTGTGTCATTGCTGTACATTGACCATGCATTGCTTCTGTGGTATTGCAAAGGCAAAGACAAATGCTTCCAGCCATCCATTGCACTAATGGATTGGTCATCAGCTGGCTGTCTATGTCCCGCATCAATATAGACCAAAGTACAGAGGGTTAGGCTATGCTATTGTGCACCTACCTGATGCATCAGAAGGTGCGAGGCCCTTGCTAAATTCTGTGCACAGACTTTGAGATCTATGCTTTAGACTGTATCTAAACCTGCTCCAACATGGACTGACATTCTGGCCTACTTTCAGCCGATGCGACTTGTCTGTCGCTGAACAGTCGCTTTTTATGTATTCAGCACCTATGTATAATGTTGTAAAAATGCTCTAGAAGCTAAAGTCGCAGAAATGTCACACATATTTGGCCTGCAACTTTCTGTGCGACAAATTCAGACAGGAAAAATCAGTATAAATCCTTAGAAAATTATCCCCCAGTGTCTCCATCTGCTGGCGGTATTGAATAAGCATTGCTGCACTGATGGGGTATGCATTAGACGAAAAAAAAGAAGAAAAAGAAGAATAATACGCCCAGAAAAGAGGCGAAAAGGAGAAAAACGTAAAAAAACGTGAAAAAAAAGTAAGAGGAAGAGAAGGGAAAAAAAGGTGGAAATGGGTTTAAAAGTGATTTCGGCGGAGAAATATATATATATATATATATATATATATATATATATATATATATATATATATATGCGCACACACACACATAGATATAAACGTATTCTCCGTTGAGATATTGCAGCCGCTGCTGTGTCCAGGCCCAGGAGCCTTAGCACTGTGCTGTGATGTCACTCAATACCACTGACATCACTAGGTGTAAACAACATCTCTCCTTTGCTGTGTATGTGACTATGGAGCTGTTTGGTGATGTCGTCTATTACGGCCTTCATAGAAGCAACAGGAGATTGTTGCATCCATCTTGAACCCTCAGAACTACAGTGCTATGATGTCACTCACTTCCACAGGCCTTGCAGAGTGTAAACAACAACAACCCAGCTTTGTTGTGTATGTAACCAAAGGGATTTATGATGTCACCTAGAACCTTCACAGCAGCGACAGCTTTATGAGGAGCATCAGCACTGCTCTGCCTGAGCAGAACCATCACCGCCATAGGTTGTCAAATAACCCGGATTTAACCCACACAGGTAAGTCCAATGGGGTGCAGGCATGTCCTCTATGCTTACAGCTTCCCGTGGGTGTTGGTTTGATACCGTTTGGGGACAGCCAAGGAGGCATCTGCAGGCAACAAAGGTAGGTGTGTGCTTGTGTGTGTGTTTCCTATGCAGATCCTAAGCCCAGTGTCACATGCAAGTAGGAGGAGTAAGAAGGGTTCCTGGCAAATCCGGGTTATGGATTGCATTTAAAAAGGCCCCGTGGGAGTGCAATGGGCCCCTGTCTTGCTGCTTAGCAATAATGGTATGGGTTTAGGTTCTGCTGTGTGTACTGGTGGTTGACTGCCCCCCAGCCCAGAGTGTGCATGGAAAATTGTCTGGCAGCCTCCCTGACAGCAAGCAGTGATAGTGCCCATGAAGGGGACCTTGTTGGGCCCGCCCCTTTCACGGTTATCGCTTCTCGGCCTTTTGGCTAAGATCAAGTGTAGTATCTGTTCTTATCAGTTTAATATCTGATACGTCCCCTATCTGGGGACCATATATTAAATGGATTTTTGAGAACGGGGGCCGATTTCGAAGCTTGCTTCCGTCGCCCTATGCATTGACCCGATATGGCAGTATCTTCGGGTACAGTGCACCACCCCCTTACAGGGTTAAAAAGAAAGATTCCTACTTTCATTGCTACCTGCTTGCTGGCTAGCCAGCTAGCCAGCCCTGTGGGCCTTGCTGCTGCTGCAGCCAAAAAACAAAAGGTGGTGCTGCTGCTGCTTCTGCTGCTTCTGCTTCTGCTTGTGTCTGGCCCCTGTTGGAGCGTCCAGGCACAGGACTTCTGCTGCTGCTGACTAAATGGCCTCCTTAATTGGATCATTTGAGTAGCCAGCACACCTGTGCAGGTAGGGCATGACATGATAGGCAGCTGCCTTGATAGCGGGTGGGTGCTGAATGTTCCTAATTGACAAAATAAGATTAATGCTTATGAAGAAATATAAAATCTCATCCCTTCCCCAATATCGCGCCACACCCCTACCCCTTAATTCCCTGGTTGAACGTGATGGACATATGTCTTTTTTCGACCGTACTAACTATGTAACTATGTAACATAACATGGGGGGGGGGGTCTCCTGGCTGTTCACACAGGTGTGTCATTGCTGTACATTGACCATGCATTGCTTCTGTGGTATTGCAAAGGCAAAGACAAATGCTTCCAGCCATCCATTGCACTAATGGATTGGTCATCAGCTGGCTGTCTATGTCCCGCATCAATATAGACCAAAGTACAGAGGGTTAGGCTATGCTATTGTGCACCTACCTGATGCATCAGAAGGTGCGAGGCCCTTGCTAAATTCTGTGCACAGACTTTGAGATCTATGCTTTAGACTGTATCTAAACCTGCTCCAACATGGACTGACATTCTGGCCTACTTTCAGCCGATGCGACTTGTCTGTCGCTGAACAGTCGCTTTTTATGTATTCAGCACCTATGTATAATGTTGTAAAAATGCTCTAGAAGCTAAAGTCGCAGAAATGTCACACATATTTGGCCTGCAACTTTCTGTGCGACAAATTCAGACAGGAAAAATCAGTATAAATCCTTAGAAAATTATCCCCCAGTGTCTCCATCTGCTGGCGGTATTGAATAAGCATTGCTGCACTGATGGGGTATGCATTAGACGAAAAAAAAGAAGAAAAAGAAGAATAATACGCCCAGAAAAGAGGCGAAAAGGAGAAAAACGTAAAAAAACGTGAAAAAAAAGTAAGAGGAAGAGAAGGGAAAAAAAGGTGGAAATGGGTTTAAAAGTGATTTCGGCGGAGAAATATATATATATATATATATATATATATATATATATATATATATATGCGCACACACACACATAGATATAAACGTATTCTCCGTTGAGATATTGCAGCCGCTGCTGTGTCCAGGCCCAGGAGCCTTAGCACTGTGCTGTGATGTCACTCAATACCACTGACATCACTAGGTGTAAACAACATCTCTCCTTTGCTGTGTATGTGACTATGGAGCTGTTTGGTGATGTCGTCTATTACGGCCTTCATAGAAGCAACAGGAGATTGTTGCATCCATCTTGAACCCTCAGAACTACAGTGCTATGATGTCACTCACTTCCACAGGCCTTGCAGAGTGTAAACAACAACAACCCAGCTTTGTTGTGTATGTAACCAAAGGGATTTGTGATGTCACCTAGAACCTTCACAGCAGCGACAGCTTTATGAGGAGCATCAGCACTGCTCTGCCTGAGCAGAACCATCACCGCCATAGGTTGTCAAATAACCCGGATTTAACCCACACAGTTAAGTCCAATGGGGTGCAGGCATGTCCTCTATGCTTACAGCTTCCCGTGGGTGTTGGTTTGATACCGTTTGGGGACAGCCAAGGAGGCATCTGCAGGCAACAAAGGTAGGTGTGTGCTTGTGTGTGTGTTTCCTATGCAGATCCTAAGCCCAGTGTCACATGCAAGTAGGAGGAGTAAGAAGGGTTCCTGGCAAATCCGGGTTATGGATTGCATTTAAAAAGGCCCCGTGGGAGTGCAATGGGCCCCTGTCTTGCTGCTTAGCAATAATGGTATGGGTTTAGGTTCTGCTGTGTGTACTGGTGGTTGACTGCCCCCCAGCCCAGAGTGTGCATGGAAAATTGTCTGGCAGCCTCCCTGACAGCAAGCAGTGATAGTGCCCATGAAGGGGACCTTGTTGGGCCCGCCCCTTTCACGGTTATCGCTTCTCGGCCTTTTGGCTAAGATCAAGTGTAGTATCTGTTCTTATCAGTTTAATATCTGATACGTCCCCTATCTGGGGACCATATATTAAATGGATTTTTGAGAACGGGGGCCGATTTCGAAGCTTGCTTCCGTCGCCCTATGCATTGACCCGATATGGCAGTATCTTCGGGTACAGTGCACCACCCCCTTACAGGGTTAAAAAGAAAGATTCCTACTTTCATTGCTACCTGCTTGCTGGCTAGCCAGCTAGCCAGCCCTGTGGGCCTTGCTGCTGCTGCAGCCAAAAAACAAAAGGTGGTGCTGCTGCTGCTTCTGCTGCTTCTGCTTCTGCTTGTGTCTGGCCCCTGTTGGAGCGTCCAGGCACAGGACTTCTGCTGCTGCTGACTAAATGGCCTCCTTAATTGGATCATTTGAGTAGCCAGCACACCTGTGCAGGTAGGGCATGACATGATAGGCAGCTGCCTTGATAGCGGGTGGGTGCTGAATGTTCCTAATTGACAAAATAAGATTAATGCTTATGAAGAAATATAAAATCTCATCCCTTCCCCAATATCGCGCCACACCCCTACCCCTTAATTCCCTGGTTGAACGTGATGGACATATGTCTTTTTTCGACCGTACTAACTATGTAACTATGTAACATAACATGGGGGGGGGGGTCTCCTGGCTGTTCACACAGGTGTGTCATTGCTGTACATTGACCATGCATTGCTTCTGTGGTATTGCAAAGGCAAAGACAAATGCTTCCAGCCATCCATTGCACTAATGGATTGGTCATCAGCTGGCTGTCTATGTCCCGCATCAATATAGACCAAAGTACAGAGGGTTAGGCTATGCTATTGTGCACCTACCTGATGCATCAGAAGGTGCGAGGCCCTTGCTAAATTCTGTGCACAGACTTTGAGATCTATGCTTTAGACTGTATCTAAACCTGCTCCAACATGGACTGACATTCTGGCCTACTTTCAGCCGATGCGACTTGTCTGTCGCTGAACAGTCGCTTTTTATGTATTCAGCACCTATGTATAATGTTGTAAAAATGCTCTAGAAGCTAAAGTCGCAGAAATGTCACACATATTTGGCCTGCAACTTTCTGTGCGACAAATTCAGACAGGAAAAATCAGTATAAATCCTTAGAAAATTATCCCCCAGTGTCTCCATCTGCTGGCGGTATTGAATAAGCATTGCTGCACTGATGGGGTATGCATTAGACGAAAAAAAAGAAGAAAAAGAAGAATAATACGCCCAGAAAAGAGGCGAAAAGGAGAAAAACGTAAAAAAACGTGAAAAAAAAGTAAGAGGAAGAGAAGGGAAAAAAAGGTGGAAATGGGTTTAAAAGTGATTTCGGCGGAGAAATATATATATATATATATATATATATATATATATATATATATGCGCACACACACACATAGATATAAACGTATTCTCCGTTGAGATATTGCAGCCGCTGCTGTGTCCAGGCCCAGGAGCCTTAGCACTGTGCTGTGATGTCACTCAATACCACTGACATCACTAGGTGTAAACAACATCTCTCCTTTGCTGTGTATGTGACTATGGAGCTGTTTGGTGATGTCGTCTATTACGGCCTTCATAGAAGCAACAGGAGATTGTTGCATCCATCTTGAACCCTCAGAACTACAGTGCTATGATGTCACTCACTTCCACAGGCCTTGCAGAGTGTAAACAACAACAACCCAGCTTTGTTGTGTATGTAACCAAAGGGATTTGTGATGTCACCTAGAACCTTCACAGCAGCGACAGCTTTATGAGGAGCATCAGCACTGCTCTGCCTGAGCAGAACCATCACCGCCATAGGTTGTCAAATAACCCGGATTTAACCCACACAGGTAAGTCCAATGGGGTGCAGGCATGTCCTCTATGCTTACAGCTTCCCGTGGGTGTTGGTTTGATACCGTTTGGGGACAGCCAAGGAGGCATCTGCAGGCAACAAAGGTAGGTGTGTGCTTGTGTGTGTGTTTCCTATGCAGATCCTAAGCCCAGTGTCACATGCAAGTAGGAGGAGTAAGAAGGGTTCCTGGCAAATCCGGGTTATGGATTGCATTTAAAAAGGCCCCGTGGGAGTGCAATGGGCCCCTGTCTTGCTGCTTAGCAATAATGGTATGGGTTTAGGTTCTGCTGTGTGTACTGGTGGTTGACTGCCCCCCAGCCCAGAGTGTGCATGGAAAATTGTCTGGCAGCCTCCCTGACAGCAAGCAGTGATAGTGCCCATGAAGGGGACCTTGTTGGGCCCGCCCCTTTCACGGTTATCGCTTCTCGGCCTTTTGGCTAAGATCAAGTGTAGTATCTGTTCTTATCAGTTTAATATCTGATACGTCCCCTATCTGGGGACCATATATTAAATGGATTTTTGAGAACGGGGGCCGATTTCGAAGCTTGCTTCCGTCGCCCTATGCATTGACCCGATATGGCAGTATCTTCGGGTACAGTGCACCACCCCCTTACAGGGTTAAAAAGAAAGATTCCTACTTTCATTGCTACCTGCTTGCTGGCTAGCCAGCTAGCCAGCCCTGTGGGCCTTGCTGCTGCTGCAGCCAAAAAACAAAAGGTGGTGCTGCTGCTGCTTCTGCTGCTTCTGCTTCTGCTTGTGTCTGGCCCCTGTTGGAGCGTCCAGGCACAGGACTTCTGCTGCTGCTGACTAAATGGCCTCCTTAATTGGATCATTTGAGTAGCCAGCACACCTGTGCAGGTAGGGCATGACATGATAGGCAGCTGCCTTGATAGCGGGTGGGTGCTGAATGTTCCTAATTGACAAAATAAGATTAATGCTTATGAAGAAATATAAAATCTCATCCCTTCCCCAATATCGCGCCACACCCCTACCCCTTAATTCCCTGGTTGAACGTGATGGACATATGTCTTTTTTCGACCGTACTAACTATGTAACTATGTAACATAACATGGGGGGGGGGGTCTCCTGGCTGTTCACACAGGTGTGTCATTGCTGTACATTGACCATGCATTGCTTCTGTGGTATTGCAAAGGCAAAGACAAATGCTTCCAGCCATCCATTGCACTAATGGATTGTCATCAGCTGGCTGTCTATGTCCCGCATCAATATAGACCAAAGTACAGAGGGTTAGGCTATGCTATTGTGCACCTACCTGATGCATCAGAAGGTGCGAGGCCCTTGCTAAATTCTGTGCACAGACTTTGAGATCTATGCTTTAGACTGTATCTAAACCTGCTCCAACATGGACTGACATTCTGGCCTACTTTCAGCCGATGCGACTTGTCTGTCGCTGAACAGTCGCTTTTTATGTATTCAGCACCTATGTATAATGTTGTAAAAATGCTCTAGAAGCTAAAGTCGCAGAAATGTCACACATATTTGGCCTGCAACTTTCTGTGCGACAAATTCAGACAGGAAAAATCAGTATAAATCCTTAGAAAATTATCCCCCAGTGTCTCCATCTGCTGGCGGTATTGAATAAGCATTGCTGCACTGATGGGGTATGCATTAGACGAAAAAAAAGAAGAAAAAGAAGAATAATACGCCCAGAAAAGAGGCGAAAAGGAGAAAAACGTAAAAAAACGTGAAAAAAAAGTAAGAGGAAGAGAAGGGAAAAAAAGGTGGAAATGGGTTTAAAAGTGATTTCGGCGGAGAAATATATATATATATATATATATATATATATATATATATATATATGCGCACACACACACATAGATATAAACGTATTCTCCGTTGAGATATTGCAGCCGCTGCTGTGTCCAGGCCCAGGAGCCTTAGCACTGTGCTGTGATGTCACTCAATACCACTGACATCACTAGGTGTAAACAACATCTCTCCTTTGCTGTGTATGTGACTATGGAGCTGTTTGGTGATGTCGTCTATTACGGCCTTCATAGAAGCAACAGGAGATTGTTGCATCCATCTTGAACCCTCAGAACTACAGTGCTATGATGTCACTCACTTCCACAGGCCTTGCAGAGTGTAAACAACAACAACCCAGCTTTGTTGTGTATGTAACCAAAGGGATTTGTGATGTCACCTAGAACCTTCACAGCAGCGACAGCTTTATGAGGAGCATCAGCACTGCTCTGCCTGAGCAGAACCATCACCGCCATAGGTTGTCAAATAACCCGGATTTAACCCACACAGGTAAGTCCAATGGGGTGCAGGCATGTCCTCTATGCTTACAGCTTCCCGTGGGTGTTGGTTTGATACCGTTTGGGGACAGCCAAGGAGGCATCTGCAGGCAACAAAGGTAGGTGTGTGCTTGTGTGTGTGTTTCCTATGCAGATCCTAAGCCCAGTGTCACATGCAAGTAGGAGGAGTAAGAAGGGTTCCTGGCAAATCCGGGTTATGGATTGCATTTAAAAAGGCCCCGTGGGAGTGCAATGGGCCCCTGTCTTGCTGCTTAGCAATAATGGTATGGGTTTAGGTTCTGCTGTGTGTACTGGTGGTTGACTGCCCCCCAGCCCAGAGTGTGCATGGAAAATTGTCTGGCAGCCTCCCTGACAGCAAGCAGTGATAGTGCCCATGAAGGGGACCTTGTTGGGCCCGCCCCTTTCACGGTTATCGCTTCTCGGCCTTTTGGCTAAGATCAAGTGTAGTATCTGTTCTTATCAGTTTAATATCTGATACGTCCCCTATCTGGGGACCATATATTAAATGGATTTTTGAGAACGGGGGCCGATTTCGAAGCTTGCTTCTGTCGCCCTATGCATTGACCCGATATGGCAGTATCTTCGGGTACAGTGCACCACCCCCTTACAGGGTTAAAAAGAAAGATTCCTACTTTCATTGCTACCTGCTTGCTGGCTAGCCAGCTAGCCAGCCCTGTGGGCCTTGCTGCTGCTGCAGCCAAAAAACAAAAGGTGGTGCTGCTGCTGCTTCTGCTGCTTCTGCTTCTGCTTGTGTCTGGCCCCTGTTGGAGCGTCCAGGCACAGGACTTCTGCTGCTGCTGACTAAATGGCCTCCTTAATTGGATCATTTGAGTAGCCAGCACACCTGTGCAGGTAGGGCATGACATGATAGGCAGCTGCCTTGATAGCGGGTGGGTGCTGAATGTTCCTAATTGACAAAATAAGATTAATGCTTATGAAGAAATATAAAATCTCATCCCTTCCCCAATATCGCGCCACACCCCTACCCCTTAATTCCCTGGTTGAACGTGATGGACATATGTCTTTTTTCGACCGTACTAACTATGTAACTATGTAACATAACATGGGGGGGGGGGTCTCCTGGCTGTTCACACAGGTGTGTCATTGCTGTACATTGACCATGCATTGCTTCTGTGGTATTGCAAAGGCAAAGACAAATGCTTCCAGCCATCCATTGCACTAATGGATTGGTCATCAGCTGGCTGTCTATGTCCCGCATCAATATAGACCAAAGTACAGAGGGTTAGGCTATGCTATTGTGCACCTACCTGATGCATCAGAAGGTGCGAGGCCCTTGCTAAATTCTGTGCACAGACTTTGAGATCTATGCTTTAGACTGTATCTAAACCTGCTCCAACATGGACTGACATTCTGGCCTACTTTCAGCCGATGCGACTTGTCTGTCGCTGAACAGTCGCTTTTTATGTATTCAGCACCTATGTATAATGTTGTAAAAATGCTCTAGAAGCTAAAGTCGCAGAAATGTCACACATATTTGGCCTGCAACTTTCTGTGCGACAAATTCAGACAGGAAAAATCAGTATAAATCCTTAGAAAATTATCCCCCAGTGTCTCCATCTGCTGGCGGTATTGAATAAGCATTGCTGCACTGATGGGGTATGCATTAGACGAAAAAAAAGAAGAAAAAGAAGAATAATACGCCCAGAAAAGAGGCGAAAAGGAGAAAAACGTAAAAAAACGTGAAAAAAAAGTAAGAGGAAGAGAAGGGAAAAAAAGGTGGAAATGGGTTTAAAAGTGATTTCGGCGGAGAAATATATATATATATATATATATATATATATATATATATATATATATGCGCACACACACACATAGATATAAACGTATTCTCCGTTGAGATATTGCAGCCGCTGCTGTGTCCAGGCCCAGGAGCCTTAGCACTGTGCTGTGATGTCACTCAATACCACTGACATCACTAGGTGTAAACAACATCTCTCCTTTGCTGTGTATGTGACTATGGAGCTGTTTGGTGATGTCGTCTATTACGGCCTTCATAGAAGCAACAGGAGATTGTTGCATCCATCTTGAACCCTCAGAACTACAGTGCTATGATGTCACTCACTTCCACAGGCCTTGCAGAGTGTAAACAACAACAACCCAGCTTTGTTGTGTATGTAACCAAAGGGATTTGTGATGTCACCTAGAACCTTCACAGCAGCGACAGCTTTATGAGGAGCATCAGCACTGCTCTGCCTGAGCAGAACCATCACCGCCATAGGTTGTCAAATAACCCGGATTTAACCCACACAGGTAAGTCCAATGGGGTGCAGGCATGTCCTCTATGCTTACAGCTTCCCGTGGGTGTTGGTTTGATACCGTTTGGGGACAGCCAAGGAGGCATCTGCAGGCAACAAAGGTAGGTGTGTGCTTGTGTGTGTGTTTCCTATGCAGATCCTAAGCCCAGTGTCACATGCAAGTAGGAGGAGTAAGAAGGGTTCCTGGCAAATCCGGGTTATGGATTGCATTTAAAAAGGCCCCGTGGGAGTGCAATGGGCCCCTGTCTTGCTGCTTAGCAATAATGGTATGGGTTTAGGTTCTGCTGTGTGTACTGGTGGTTGACTGCCCCCCAGCCCAGAGTGTGCATGGAAAATTGTCTGGCAGCCTCCCTGACAGCAAGCAGTGATAGTGCCCATGAAGGGGACCTTGTTGGGCCCGCCCCTTTCACGGTTATCGCTTCTCGGCCTTTTGGCTAAGATCAAGTGTAGTATCTGTTCTTATCAGTTTAATATCTGATACGTCCCCTATCTGGGGACCATATATTAAATGGATTTTTGAGAACGGGGGCCGATTTCGAAGCTTGCTTCCGTCGCCCTATGCATTGACCCGATATGGCAGTATCTTCGGGTACAGTGCACCACCCCCTTACAGGGTTAAAAAGAAAGATTCCTACTTTCATTGCTACCTGCTTGCTGGCTAGCCAGCTAGCCAGCCCTGTGGGCCTTGCTGCTGCTGCAGCCAAAAAACAAAAGGTGGTGCTGCTGCTGCTTCTGCTGCTTCTGCTTCTGCTTGTGTCTGGCCCCTGTTGGAGCGTCCAGGCACAGGACTTCTGCTGCTGCTGACTAAATGGCCTCCTTAATTGGATCATTTGAGTAGCCAGCACACCTGTGCAGGTAGGGCATGACATGATAGGCAGCTGCCTTGATAGCGGGTGGGTGCTGAATGTTCCTAATTGACAAAATAAGATTAATGCTTATGAAGAAATATAAAATCTCATCCCTTCCCCAATATCGCGCCACACCCCTACCCCTTAATTCCCTGGTTGAACGTGATGGACATATGTCTTTTTTCGACCGTACTAACTATGTAACTATGTAACATAACATGGGGGGGGGGGTCTCCTGGCTGTTCACACAGGTGTGTCATTGCTGTACATTGACCATGCATTGCTTCTGTGGTATTGCAAAGGCAAAGACAAATGCTTCCAGCCATCCATTGCACTAATGGATTGGTCATCAGCTGGCTGTCTATGTCCCACATCAATATAGACCAAAGTACAGAGGGTTAGGCTATGCTATTGTGCACCTACCTGATGCATCAGAAGGTGCGAGGCCCTTGCTAAATTCTGTGCACAGACTTTGAGATCTATGCTTTAGACTGTATCTAAACCTGCTCCAACATGGACTGACATTCTGGCCTACTTTCAGCCGATGCGACTTGTCTGTCGCTGAACAGTCGCTTTTTATGTATTCAGCACCTATGTATAATGTTGTAAAAATGCTCTAGAAGCTAAAGTCGCAGAAATGTCACACATATTTGGCCTGCAACTTTCTGTGCGACAAATTCAGACAGGAAAAATCAGTATAAATCCTTAGAAAATTATCCCCCAGTGTCTCCATCTGCTGGCGGTATTGAATAAGCATTGCTGCACTGATGGGGTATGCATTAGACGAAAAAAAAGAAGAAAAAGAAGAATAATACGCCCAGAAAAGAGGCGAAAAGGAGAAAAACGTAAAAAAACGTGAAAAAAAAGTAAGAGGAAGAGAAGGGAAAAAAAGGTGGAAATGGGTTTAAAAGTGATTTCGGCGGAGAAATATATATATATATATATATATATATATATATATATATATATATATGCGCACACACACACATAGATATAAACGTATTCTCCGTTGAGATATTGCAGCCGCTGCTGTGTCCAGGCCCAGGAGCCTTAGCACTGTGCTGTGATGTCACTCAATACCACTGACATCACTAGGTGTAAACAACATCTCTCCTTTGCTGTGTATGTGACTATGGAGCTGTTTGGTGATGTCGTCTATTACGGCCTTCATAGAAGCAACAGGAGATTGTTGCATCCATCTTGAACCCTCAGAACTACAGTGCTATGATGTCACTCACTTCCACAGGCCTTGCAGAGTGTAAACAACAACAACCCAGCTTTGTTGTGTATGTAACCAAAGGGATTTGTGATGTCACCTAGAACCTTCACAGCAGCGACAGCTTTATGAGGAGCATCAGCACTGCTCTGCCTGAGCAGAACCATCACCGCCATAGGTTGTCAAATAACCCGGATTTAACCCACACAGGTAAGTCCAATGGGGTGCAGGCATGTCATCTATGCTTACAGCTTCCCGTGGGTGTTGGTTTGATACCGTTTGGGGACAGCCAAGGAGGCATCTGCAGGCAACAAAGGTAGGTGTGTGCTTGTGTGTGTGTTTCCTATGCAGATCCTAAGCCCAGTGTCACATGCAAGTAGGAGGAGTAAGAAGGGTTCCTGGCAAATCCGGGTTATGGATTGCATTTAAAAAGGCCCCGTGGGAGTGCAATGGGCCCCTGTCTTGCTGCTTAGCAATAATGGTATGGGTTTAGGTTCTGCTGTGTGTACTGGTGGTTGACTGCCCCCCAGCCCAGAGTGTGCATGGAAAATTGTCTGGCAGCCTCCCTGACAGCAAGCAGTGATAGTGCCCATGAAGGGGACCTTGTTGGGCCCGCCCCTTTCACGGTTATCGCTTCTCGGCCTTTTGGCTAAGATCAAGTGTAGTATCTGTTCTTATCAGTTTAATATCTGATACGTCCCCTATCTGGGGACCATATATTAAATGGATTTTTGAGAACGGGGGCCGATTTCGAAGCTTGCTTCCGTCGCCCTATGCATTGACCCGATATGGCAGTATCTTCGGGTACAGTGCACCACCCCCTTACAGGGTTAAAAAGAAAGATTCCTACTTTCATTGCTACCTGCTTGCTGGCTAGCCAGCTAGCCAGCCCTGTGGGCCTTGCTGCTGCTGCAGCCAAAAAACAAAAGGTGGTGCTGCTGCTGCTTCTGCTGCTTCTGCTTCTGCTTGTGTCTGGCCCCTGTTGGAGCGTCCAGGCACAGGACTTCTGCTGCTGCTGACTAAATGGCCTCCTTAATTGGATCATTTGAGTAGCCAGCACACCTGTGCAGGTAGGGCATGACATGATAGGCAGCTGCCTTGATAGCGGGTGGGTGCTGAATGTTCCTAATTGACAAAATAAGATTAATGCTTATGAAGAAATATAAAATCTCATCCCTTCCCCAATATCGCGCCACACCCCTACCCCTTAATTCCCTGGTTGAACGTGATGGACATATGTCTTTTTTCGACCGTACTAACTATGTAACTATGTAACATAACATGGGGGGGGGGGTCTCCTGGCTGTTCACACAGGTGTGTCATTGCTGTACATTGACCATGCATTGCTTCTGTGGTATTGCAAAGGCAAAGACAAATGCTTCCAGCCATCCATTGCACTAATGGATTGGTCATCAGCTGGCTGTCTATGTCCCGCATCAATATAGACCAAAGTACAGAGGGTTAGGCTATGCTATTGTGCACCTACCTGATGCATCAGAAGGTGCGAGGCCCTTGCTAAATTCTGTGCACAGACTTTGAGATCTATGCTTTAGACTGTATCTAAACCTGCTCCAACATGGACTGACATTCTGGCCTACTTTCAGCCGATGCGACTTGTCTGTCGCTGAACAGTCGCTTTTTATGTATTCAGCACCTATGTATAATGTTGTAAAAATGCTCTAGAAGCTAAAGTCGCAGAAATGTCACACATATTTGGCCTGCAACTTTCTGTGCGACAAATTCAGACAGGAAAAATCAGTATAAATCCTTAGAAAATTATCCCCCAGTGTCTCCATCTGCTGGCGGTATTGAATAAGCATTGCTGCACTGATGGGGTATGCATTAGACGAAAAAAAAGAAGAAAAAGAAGAATAATACGCCCAGAAAAGAGGCGAAAAGGAGAAAAACGTAAAAAAACGTGAAAAAAAAGTAAGAGGAAGAGAAGGGAAAAAAAGGTGGAAATGGGTTTAAAAGTGATTTCGGCGGAGAAATATATATATATATATATATATATATATATATATATATATATATATATGCGCACACACACACATAGATATAAACGTATTCTCCGTTGAGATATTGCAGCCGCTGCTGTGTCCAGGCCCAGGAGCCTTAGCACTGTGCTGTGATGTCACTCAATACCACTGACATCACTAGGTGTAAACAACATCTCTCCTTTGCTGTGTATGTGACTATGGAGCTGTTTGGTGATGTCGTCTATTACGGCCTTCATAGAAGCAACAGGAGATTGTTGCATCCATCTTGAACCCTCAGAACTACAGTGCTATGATGTCACTCACTTCCACAGGCCTTGCAGAGTGTAAACAACAACAACCCAGCTTTGTTGTGTATGTAACCAAAGGGATTTGTGATGTCACCTAGAACCTTCACAGCAGCGACAGCTTTATGAGGAGCATCAGCACTGCTCTGCCTGAGCAGAACCATCACCGCCATAGGTTGTCAAATAACCCGGATTTAACCCACACAGGTAAGTCCAATGGGGTGCAGGCATGTCCTCTATGCTTACAGCTTCCCGTGGGTGTTGGTTTGATACCGTTTGGGGACAGCCAAGGAGGCATCTGCAGGCAACAAAGGTAGGTGTGTGCTTGTGTGTGTGTTTCCTATGCAGATCCTAAGCCCAGTGTCACATGCAAGTAGGAGGAGTAAGAAGGGTTCCTGGCAAATCCGGGTTATGGATTGCATTTAAAAAGGCCCCGTGGGAGTGCAATGGGCCCCTGTCTTGCTGCTTAGCAATAATGGTATGGGTTTAGGTTCTGCTGTGTGTACTGGTGGTTGACTGCCCCCCAGCCCAGAGTGTGCATGGAAAATTGTCTGGCAGCCTCCCTGACAGCAAGCAGTGATAGTGCCCATGAAGGGGACCTTGTTGGGCCCGCCCCTTTCACGGTTATCGCTTCTCGGCCTTTTGGCTAAGATCAAGTGTAGTATCTGTTCTTATCAGTTTAATATCTGATACGTCCCCTATCTGGGGACCATATATTAAATGGATTTTTGAGAACGGGGGCCGATTTCGAAGCTTGCTTCCGTCGCCCTATGCATTGACCCGATATGGCAGTATCTTCGGGTACAGTGCACCACCCCCTTACAGGGTTAAAAAGAAAGATTCCTACTTTCATTGCTACCTGCTTGCTGGCTAGCCAGCTAGCCAGCCCTGTGGGCCTTGCTGCTGCTGCAGCCAAAAAACAAAAGGTGGTGCTGCTGCTGCTTCTGCTGCTTCTGCTTCTGCTTGTGTCTGGCCCCTGTTGGAGCGTCCAGGCACAGGACTTCTGCTGCTGCTGACTAAATGGCCTCCTTAATTGGATCATTTGAGTAGCCAGCACACCTGTGCAGGTAGGGCATGACATGATAGGCAGCTGCCTTGATAGCGGGTGGGTGCTGAATGTTCCTAATTGACAAAATAAGATTAATGCTTATGAAGAAATATAAAATCTCATCCCTTCCCCAATATCGCGCCACACCCCTACCCCTTAATTCCCTGGTTGAACGTGATGGACATATGTCTTTTTTCGACCGTACTAACTATGTAACTATGTAACATAACATGGGGGGGGGGGTCTCCTGGCTGTTCACACAGGTGTGTCATTGCTGTACATTGACCATGCATTGCTTCTGTGGTATTGCAAAGGCAAAGACAAATGCTTCCAGCCATCCATTGCACTAATGGATTGGTCATCAGCTGGCTGTCTATGTCCCGCATCAATATAGACCAAAGTACAGAGGGTTAGGCTATGCTATTGTGCACCTACCTGATGCATCAGAAGGTGCGAGGCCCTTGCTAAATTCTGTGCACAGACTTTGAGATCTATGCTTTAGACTGTATCTAAACCTGCTCCAACATGGACTGACATTCTGGCCTACTTTCAGCCGATGCGACTTGTCTGTCGCTGAACAGTCGCTTTTTATGTATTCAGCACCTATGTATAATGTTGTAAAAATGCTCTAGAAGCTAAAGTCGCAGAAATGTCACACATATTTGGCCTGCAACTTTCTGTGCGACAAATTCAGACAGGAAAAATCAGTATAAATCCTTAGAAAATTATCCCCCAGTGTCTCCATCTGCTGGCGGTATTGAATAAGCATTGCTGCACTGATGGGGTATGCATTAGACGAAAAAAAAGAAGAAAAAGAAGAATAATACGCCCAGAAAAGAGGCGAAAAGGAGAAAAACGTAAAAAAACGTGAAAAAAAAGTAAGAGGAAGAGAAGGGAAAAAAAGGTGGAAATGGGTTTAAAAGTGATTTCGGCGGAGAAATATATATATATATATATATATATATATATATATATGCGCACACACACACATAGATATAAACGTATTCTCCGTTGAGATATTGCAGCCGCTGCTGTGTCCAGGCCCAGGAGCCTTAGCACTGTGCTGTGATGTCACTCAATACCACTGACATCACTAGGTGTAAACAACATCTCTCCTTTGCTGTGTATGTGACTATGGAGCTGTTTGGTGATGTCGTCTATTACGGCCTTCATAGAAGCAACAGGAGATTGTTGCATCCATCTTGAACCCTCAGAACTACAGTGCTATGATGTCACTCACTTCCACAGGCCTTGCAGAGTGTAAACAACAACAACCCAGCTTTGTTGTGTATGTAACCAAAGGGATTTGTGATGTCACCTAGAACCTTCACAGCAGCGACAGCTTTATGAGGAGCATCAGCACTGCTCTGCCTGAGCAGAACCATCACCGCCATAGGTTGTCAAATAACCCGGATTTAACCCACACAGGTAAGTCCAATGGGGTGCAGGCATGTCCTCTATGCTTACAGCTTCCCGTGGGTGTTGGTTTGATACCGTTTGGGGACAGCCAAGGAGGCATCTGCAGGCAACAAAGGTAGGTGTGTGCTTGTGTGTGTGTTTCCTATGCAGATCCTAAGCCCAGTGTCACATGCAAGTAGGAGGAGTAAGAAGGGTTCCTGGCAAATCCGGGTTATGGATTGCATTTAAAAAAGCCCCGTGGGAGTGCAATGGGCCCCTGTCTTGCTGCTTAGCAATAATGGTATGGGTTTAGGTTCTGCTGTGTGTACTGGTGGTTGACTGCCCCCCAGCCCAGAGTGTGCATGGAAAATTGTCTGGCAGCCTCCCTGACAGCAAGCAGTGATAGTGCCCATGAAGGGGACCTTGTTGGGCCCGCCCCTTTCACGGTTATCGCTTCTCGGCCTTTTGGCTAAGATCAAGTGTAGTATCTGTTCTTATCAGTTTAATATCTGATACGTCCCCTATCTGGGGACCATATATTAAATGGATTTTTGAGAACGGGGGCCGATTTCGAAGCTTGCTTCCGTCGCCCTATGCATTGACCCGATATGGCAGTATCTTCGGGTACAGTGCACCACCCCCTTACAGGGTTAAAAAGAAAGATTCCTACTTTCATTGCTACCTGCTTGCTGGCTAGCCAGCTAGCCAGCCCTGTGGGCCTTGCTGCTGCTGCAGCCAAAAAACAAAAGGTGGTGCTGCTGCTGCTTCTGCTGCTTCTGCTTCTGCTTGTGTCTGGCCCCTGTTGGAGCGTCCAGGCACAGGACTTCTGCTGCTGCTGACTAAATGGCCTCCTTAATTGGATCATTTGAGTAGCCAGCACACCTGTGCAGGTAGGGCATGACATGATAGGCAGCTGCCTTGATAGCGGGTGGGTGCTGAATGTTCCTAATTGACAAAATAAGATTAATGCTTATGAAGAAATATAAAATCTCATCCCTTCCCCAATATCGCGCCACACCCCTACCCCTTAATTCCCTGGTTGAACGTGATGGACATATGTCTTTTTTCGACCGTACTAACTATGTAACTATGTAACATAACATGGGGGGGGGGGGTCTCCTGGCTGTTCACACAGGTGTGTCATTGCTGTACATTGACCATGCATTGCTTCTGTGGTATTGCAAAGGCAAAGACAAATGCTTCCAGCCATCCATTGCACTAATGGATTGGTCATCAGCTGGCTGTCTATGTCCCGCATCAAAATAGACCAAAGTACAGAGGGTTAGGCTATGCTATTGTGCACCTACCTGATGCATCAGAAGGTGCGAGGCCCTTGCTAAATTCTGTGCACAGACTTTGAGATCTATGCTTTAGACTGTATCTAAACCTGCTCCAACATGGACTGACATTCTGGCCTACTTTCAGCCGATGCGACTTGTCTGTCGCTGAACAGTCGCTTTTTATGTATTCAGCACCTATGTATAATGTTGTAAAAATGCTCTAGAAGCTAAAGTCGCAGAAATGTCACACATATTTGGCCTGCAACTTTCTGTGCGACAAATTCAGACAGGAAAAATCAGTATAAATCCTTAGAAAATTATCCCCCAGTGTCTCCATCTGCTGGCGGTATTGAATAAGCATTGCTGCACTGATGGGGTATGCATTAGACGAAAAAAAAGAAGAAAAAGAAGAATAATACGCCCAGAAAAGAGGCGAAAAGGAGAAAAACGTAAAAAAACGTGAAAAAAAAGTAAGAGGAAGAGAAGGGAAAAAAAGGTGGAAATGGGTTTAAAAGTGATTTCGGCGGAGAAATATATATATATATATATGCGCACACACACACATAGATATAAACGTATTCTCCGTTGAGATATTGCAGCCGCTGCTGTGTCCAGGCCCAGGAGCCTTAGCACTGTGCTGTGATGTCACTCAATACCACTGACATCACTAGGTGTAAACAACATCTCTCCTTTGCTGTGTATGTGACTATGGAGCTGTTTGGTGATGTCGTCTATTACGGCCTTCATAGAAGCAACAGGAGATTGTTGCATCCATCTTGAACCCTCAGAACTACAGTGCTATGATGTCACTCACTTCCACAGGCCTTGCAGAGTGTAAACAACAACAACCCAGCTTTGTTGTGTATGTAACCAAAGGGATTTGTGATGTCACCTAGAACCTTCACAGCAGCGACAGCTTTATGAGGAGCATCAGCACTGCTCTGCCTGAGCAGAACCATCACCGCCATAGGTTGTCAAATAACCCGGATTTAACCCACACAGGTAAGTCCAATGGGGTGCAGGCATGTCCTCTATGCTTACAGCTTCCCGTGGGTGTTGGTTTGATACCGTTTGGGGACAGCCAAGGAGGCATCTGCAGGCAACAAAGGTAGGTGTGTGCTTGTGTGTGTGTTTCCTATGCAGATCCTAAGCCCAGTGTCACATGCAAGTAGGAGGAGTAAGAAGGGTTCCTGGCAAATCCGGGTTATGGATTGCATTTAAAAAGGCCCCGTGGGAGTGCAATGGGCCCCTGTCTTGCTGCTTAGCAATAATGGTATGGGTTTAGGTTCTGCTGTGTGTACTGGTGGTTGACTGCCCCCCAGCCCAGAGTGTGCATGGAAAATTGTCTGGCAGCCTCCCTGACAGCAAGCAGTGATAGTGCCCATGAAGGGGACCTTGTTGGGCCCGCCCCTTTCACGGTTATCGCTTCTCGGCCTTTTGGCTAAGATCAAGTGTAGTATCTGTTCTTATCAGTTTAATATCTGATACGTCCCCTATCTGGGGACCATATATTAAATGGATTTTTGAGAACGGGGGCCGATTTCGAAGCTTGCTTCCGTCGCCCTATGCATTGACCCGATATGGCAGTATCTTCGGGTACAGTGCACCACCCCCTTACAGGGTTAAAAAGAAAGATTCCTACTTTCATTGCTACCTGCTTGCTGGCTAGCCAGCTAGCCAGCCCTGTGGGCCTTGCTGCTGCTGCAGCCAAAAAACAAAAGGTGGTGCTGCTGCTGCTTCTGCTGCTTCTGCTTCTGCTTGTGTCTGGCCCCTGTTGGAGCGTCCAGGCACAGGACTTCTGCTGCTGCTGACTAAATGGCCTCCTTAATTGGATCATTTGAGTAGCCAGCACACCTGTGCAGGTAGGGCATGACATGATAGGCAGCTGCCTTGATAGCGGGTGGGTGCTGAATGTTCCTAATTGACAAAATAAGATTAATGCTTATGAAGAAATATAAAATCTCATCCCTTCCCCAATATCGCGCCACACCCCTACCCCTTAATTCCCTGGTTGAACGTGATGGACATATGTCTTTTTTCGACCGTACTAACTATGTAACTATGTAACATAACATGGGGGGGGGGGGTCTCCTGGCTGTTCACACAGGTGTGTCATTGCTGTACATTGACCATGCATTGCTTCTGTGGTATTGCAAAGGCAAAGACAAATGCTTCCAGCCATCCATTGCACTAATGGATTGGTCATCAGCTGGCTGTCTATGTCCCGCATCAATATAGACCAAAGTACAGAGGGTTAGGCTATGCTATTGTGCACCTACCTGATGCATCAGAAGGTGCGAGGCCCTTGCTAAATTCTGTGCACAGACTTTGAGATCTATGCTTTAGACTGTATCTAAACCTGCTCCAACATGGACTGACATTCTGGCCTACTTTCAGCCGATGCGACTTGTCTGTCGCTGAACAGTCGCTTTTTATGTATTCAGCACCTATGTATAATGTTGTAAAAATGCTCTAGAAGCTAAAGTCGCAGAAATGTCACACATATTTGGCCTGCAACTTTCTGTGCGACAAATTCAGACAGGAAAAATCAGTATAAATCCTTAGAAAATTATCCCCCAGTGTCTCCATCTGCTGGCGGTATTGAATAAGCATTGCTGCACTGATGGGGTATGCATTAGACGAAAAAAAAGAAGAAAAAGAAGAATAATACGCCCAGAAAAGAGGCGAAAAGGAGAAAAACGTAAAAAAACGTGAAAAAAAAGTAAGAGGAAGAGAAGGGAAAAAAAGGTGGAAATGGGTTTAAAAGTGATTTCGGCGGAGAAATATATATATATATATATATATATATATATATATATATATATATATGCGCACACACACACATAGATATAAACGTATTCTCCGTTGAGATATTGCAGCCGCTGCTGTGTCCAGGCCCAGGAGCCTTAGCACTGTGCTGTGATGTCACTCAATACCACTGACATCACTAGGTGTAAACAACATCTCTCCTTTGCTGTGTATGTGACTATGGAGCTGTTTGGTGATGTCGTCTATTACGGCCTTCATAGAAGCAACAGGAGATTGTTGCATCCATCTTGAACCCTCAGAACTACAGTGCTATGATGTCACTCACTTCCACAGGCCTTGCAGAGTGTAAACAACAACAACCCAGCTTTGTTGTGTATGTAACCAAAGGGATTTGTGATGTCACCTAGAACCTTCACAGCAGCGACAGCTTTATGAGGAGCATCAGCACTGCTCTGCCTGAGCAGAACCATCACCGCCATAGGTTGTCAAATAACCCGGATTTAACCCACACAGGTAAGTCCAATGGGGTGCAGGCATGTCCTCTATGCTTACAGCTTCCCGTGGGTGTTGGTTTGATACCGTTTGGGGACAGCCAAGGAGGCATCTGCAGGCAACAAAGGTAGGTGTGTGCTTGTGTGTGTGTTTCCTATGCAGATCCTAAGCCCAGTGTCACATGCAAGTAGGAGGAGTAAGAAGGGTTCCTGGCAAATCCGGGTTATGGATTGCATTTAAAAAGGCCCCGTGGGAGTGCAATGGGCCCCTGTCTTGCTGCTTAGCAATAATGGTATGGGTTTAGGTTCTGCTGTGTGTACTGGTGGTTGACTGCCCCCCAGCCCAGAGTGTGCATGGAAAATTGTCTGGCAGCCTCCCTGACAGCAAGCAGTGATAGTGCCCATGAAGGGGACCTTGTTGGGCCCGCCCCTTTCACGGTTATCGCTTCTCGGCCTTTTGGCTAAGATCAAGTGTAGTATCTGTTCTTATCAGTTTAATATCTGATACGTCCCCTATCTGGGGACCATATATTAAATGGATTTTTGAGAACGGGGGCCGATTTCGAAGCTTGCTTCCGTCGCCCTATGCATTGACCCGATATGGCAGTATCTTCGGGTACAGTGCACCACCCCCTTACAGGGTTAAAAAGAAAGATTCCTACTTTCATTGCTACCTGCTTGCTGGCTAGCCAGCTAGCCAGCCCTGTGGGCCTTGCTGCTGCTGCAGCCAAAAAACAAAAGGTGGTGCTGCTGCTGCTTCTGCTGCTTCTGCTTCTGCTTGTGTCTGGCCCCTGTTGGAGCGTCCAGGCACAGGACTTCTGCTGCTGCTGACTAAATGGCCTCCTTAATTGGATCATTTGAGTAGCCAGCACACCTGTGCAGGTAGGGCATGACATGATAGGCAGCTGCCTTGATAGCGGGTGGGTGCTGAATGTTCCTAATTGACAAAATAAGATTAATGCTTATGAAGAAATATAAAATCTCATCCCTTCCCCAATATCGCGCCACACCCCTACCCCTTAATTCCCTGGTTGAACGTGATGGACATATGTCTTTTTTCGACCGTACTAACTATGTAACTATGTAACATAACATGGGGGGGGGGGGTCTCCTGGCTGTTCACACAGGTGTGTCATTGCTGTACATTGACCATGCATTGCTTCTGTGGTATTGCAAAGGCAAAGACAAATGCTTCCAGCCATCCATTGCACTAATGGATTGGTCATCAGCTGGCTGTCTATGTCCCGCATCAATATAGACCAAAGTACAGAGGGTTAGGCTATGCTATTGTGCACCTACCTGATGCATCAGAAGGTGCGAGGCCCTTGCTAAATTCTGTGCACAGACTTTGAGATCTATACTTTAGACTGTATCTAAACCTGCTCCAACATGGACTGACATTCTGGCCTACTTTCAGCCGATGCGACTTGTCTGTCGCTGAACAGTCGCTTTTTATGTATTCAGCACCTATGTATAATGTTGTAAAAATGCTCTAGAAGCTAAAGTCGCAGAAATGTCACACATATTTGGCCTGCAACTTTCTGTGCGACAAATTCAGACAGGAAAAATCAGTATAAATCCTTAGAAAATTATCCCCCAGTGTCTCCATCTGCTGGCGGTATTGAATAAGCATTGCTGCACTGATGGGGTATGCATTAGACGAAAAAAAAGAAGAAAAAGAAGAATAATACGCCCAGAAAAGAGGCGAAAAGGAGAAAAACGTAAAAAAACGTGAAAAAAAAGTAAGAGGAAGAGAAGGGAAAAAAAGGTGGAAATGGGTTTAAAAGTGATTTCGGCGGAGAAATATATATATATATATATATATATATATATATATATATATATATATATGCGCACACACACACATAGATATAAACGTATTCTCCGTTGAGATATTGCAGCCGCTGCTGTGTCCAGGCCCAGGAGCCTTAGCACTGTGCTGTGATGTCACTCAATACCACTGACATCACTAGGTGTAAACAACATCTCTCCTTTGCTGTGTATGTGACTATGGAGCTGTTTGGTGATGTCGTCTATTACGGCCTTCATAGAAGCAACAGGAGATTGTTGCATCCATCTTGAACCCTCAGAACTACAGTGCTATGATGTCACTCACTTCCACAGGCCTTGCAGAGTGTAAACAACAACAACCCAGCTTTGTTGTGTATGTAACCAAAGGGATTTGTGATGTCACCTAGAACCTTCACAGCAGCGACAGCTTTATGAGGAGCATCAGCACTGCTCTGCCTGAGCAGAACCATCACCGCCATAGGTTGTCAAATAACCCGGATTTAACCCACACAGGTAAGTCCAATGGGGTGCAGGCATGTCCTCTATGCTTACAGCTTCCCGTGGGTGTTGGTTTGATACCGTTTGGGGACAGCCAAGGAGGCATCTGCAGGCAACAAAGGTAGGTGTGTGCTTGTGTGTGTGTTTCCTATGCAGATCCTAAGCCCAGTGTCACATGCAAGTAGGAGGAGTAAGAAGGGTTCCTGGCAAATCCGGGTTATGGATTGCATTTAAAAAGGCCCCGTGGGAGTGCAATGGGCCCCTGTCTTGCTGCTTAGCAATAATGGTATGGGTTTAGGTTCTGCTGTGTGTACTGGTGGTTGACTGCCCCCCAGCCCAGAGTGTGCATGGAAAATTGTCTGGCAGCCTCCCTGACAGCAAGCAGTGATAGTGCCCATGAAGGGGACCTTGTTGGGCCCGCCCCTTTCACGGTTATCGCTTCTCGGCCTTTTGGCTAAGATCAAGTGTAGTATCTGTTCTTATCAGTTTAATATCTGATACGTCCCCTATCTGGGGACCATATATTAAATGGATTTTTGAGAACGGGGGCCGATTTCGAAGCTTGCTTCCGTCGCCCTATGCATTGACCCGATATGGCAGTATCTTCGGGTACAGTGCACCACCCCCTTACAGGGTTAAAAAGAAAGATTCCTACTTTCATTGCTACCTGCTTGCTGGCTAGCCAGCTAGCCAGCCCTGTGGGCCTTGCTGCTGCTGCAGCCAAAAAACAAAAGGTGGTGCTGCTGCTGCTTCTGCTGCTTCTGCTTCTGCTTGTGTCTGGCCCCTGTTGGAGCGTCCAGGCACAGGACTTCTGCTGCTGCTGACTAAATGGCCTCCTTAATTGGATCATTTGAGTAGCCAGCACACCTGTGCAGGTAGGGCATGACATGATAGGCAGCTGCCTTGATAGCGGGTGGGTGCTGAATGTTCCTAATTGACAAAATAAGATTAATGCTTATGAAGAAATATAAAATCTCATCCCTTCCCCAATATCGCGCCACACCCCTACCCCTTAATTCCCTGGTTGAACGTGATGGACATATGTCTTTTTTCGACCGTACTAACTATGTAACTATGTAACATAACATGGGGGGGGGGGTCTCCTGGCTGTTCACACAGGTGTGTCATTGCTGTACATTGACCATGCATTGCTTCTGTGGTATTGCAAAGGCAAAGACAAATGCTTCCAGCCATCCATTGCACTAATGGATTGGTCATCAGCTGGCTGTCTATGTCCCGCATCAATATAGACCAAAGTACAGAGGGTTAGGCTATGCTATTGTGCACCTACCTGATGCATCAGAAGGTGCGAGGCCCTTGCTAAATTCTGTGCACAGACTTTGAGATCTATGCTTTAGACTGTATCTAAACCTGCTCCAACATGGACTGACATTCTGGCCTACTTTCAGCCGATGCGACTTGTCTGTCGCTGAACAGTCGCTTTTTATGTATTCAGCACCTATGTATAATGTTGTAAAAATGCTCTAGAAGCTAAAGTCGCAGAAATGTCACACATATTTGGCCTGCAACTTTCTGTGCGACAAATTCAGACAGGAAAAATCAGTATAAATCCTTAGAAAATTATCCCCCAGTGTCTCCATCTGCTGGCGGTATTGAATAAGCATTGCTGCACTGATGGGGTATGCATTAGACGAAAAAAAAGAAGAAAAAGAAGAATAATACGCCCAGAAAAGAGGCGAAAAGGAGAAAAACGTAAAAAAACGTGAAAAAAAAGTAAGAGGAAGAGAAGGGAAAAAAAGGTGGAAATGGGTTTAAAAGTGATTTCGGCGGAGAAATATATATATATATATATATATATATATATATATATATATATGCGCACACACACACATAGATATAAACGTATTCTCCGTTGAGATATTGCAGCCGCTGCTGTGTCCAGGCCCAGGAGCCTTAGCACTGTGCTGTGATGTCACTCAATACCACTGACATCACTAGGTGTAAACAACATCTCTCCTTTGCTGTGTATGTGACTATGGAGCTGTTTGGTGATGTCGTCTATTACGGCCTTCATAGAAGCAACAGGAGATTGTTGCATCCATCTTGAACCCTCAGAACTACAGTGCTATGATGTCACTCACTTCCACAGGCCTTGCAGAGTGTAAACAACAACAACCCAGCTTTGTTGTGTATGTAACCAAAGGGATTTGTGATGTCACCTAGAACCTTCACAGCAGCGACAGCTTTATGAGGAGCATCAGCACTGCTCTGCCTGAGCAGAACCATCACCGCCATAGGTTGTCAAATAACCCGGATTTAACCCACACAGGTAAGTCCAATGGGGTGCAGGCATGTCCTCTATGCTTACAGCTTCCCGTGGGTGTTGGTTTGATACCGTTTGGGGACAGCCAAGGAGGCATCTGCAGGCAACAAAGGTAGGTGTGTGCTTGTGTGTGTGTTTCCTATGCAGATCCTAAGCCCAGTGTCACATGCAAGTAGGAGGAGTAAGAAGGGTTCCTGGCAAATCCGGGTTATGGATTGCATTTAAAAAGGCCCCGTGGGAGTGCAATGGGCCCCTGTCTTGCTGCTTAGCAATAATGGTATGGGTTTAGGTTCTGCTGTGTGTACTGGTGGTTGACTGCCCCCCAGCCCAGAGTGTGCATGGAAAATTGTCTGGCAGCCTCCCTGACAGCAAGCAGTGATAGTGCCCATGAAGGGGACCTTGTTGGGCCCGCCCCTTTCACGGTTATCGCTTCTCGGCCTTTTGGCTAAGATCAAGTGTAGTATCTGTTCTTATCAGTTTAATATCTGATACGTCCCCTATCTGGGGACCATATATTAAATGGATTTTTGAGAACGGGGGCCGATTTCGAAGCTTGCTTCCGTCGCCCTATGCATTGACCCGATATGGCAGTATCTTCGGGTACAGTGCACCACCCCCTTACAGGGTTAAAAAGAAAGATTCCTACTTTCATTGCTACCTGCTTGCTGGCTAGCCAGCTAGCCAGCCCTGTGGGCCTTGCTGCTGCTGCAGCCAAAAAACAAAAGGTGGTGCTGCTGCTGCTTCTGCTGCTTCTGCTTCTGCTTGTGTCTGGCCCCTGTTGGAGCGTCCAGGCACAGGACTTCTGCTGCTGCTGACTAAATGGCCTCCTTAATTGGATCATTTGAGTAGCCAGCACACCTGTGCAGGTAGGGCATGACATGATAGGCAGCTGCCTTGATAGCGGGTGGGTGCTGAATGTTCCTAATTGACAAAATAAGATTAATGCTTATGAAGAAATATAAAATCTCATCCCTTCCCCAATATCGCGCCACACCCCTACCCCTTAATTCCCTGGTTGAACGTGATGGACATATGTCTTTTTTCGACCGTACTAACTATGTAACTATGTAACATAACATGGGGGGGGGGGGTCTCCTGGCTGTTCACACAGGTGTGTCATTGCTGTACATTGACCATGCATTGCTTCTGTGGTATTGCAAAGGCAAAGACAAATGCTTCCAGCCATCCATTGCACTAATGGATTGGTCATCAGCTGGCTGTCTATGTCCCGCATCAATATAGACCAAAGTACAGAGGGTTAGGCTATGCTATTGTGCACCTACCTGATGCATCAGAAGGTGCGAGGCCCTTGCTAAATTCTGTGCACAGACTTTGAGATCTATGCTTTAGACTGTATCTAAACCTGCTCCAACATGGACTGACATTCTGGCCTACTTTCAGCCGATGCGACTTGTCTGTCGCTGAACAGTCGCTTTTTATGTATTCAGCACCTATGTATAATGTTGTAAAAATGCTCTAGAAGCTAAAGTCGCAGAAATGTCACACATATTTGGCCTGCAACTTTCTGTGCGACAAATTCAGACAGGAAAAATCAGTATAAATCCTTAGAAAATTATCCCCCAGTGTCTCCATCTGCTGGCGGTATTGAATAAGCATTGCTGCACTGATGGGGTATGCATTAGACGAAAAAAAAGAAGAAAAAGAAGAATAATACGCCCAGAAAAGAGGCGAAAAGGAGAAAAACGTAAAAAAACGTGAAAAAAAAGTAAGAGGAAGAGAAGGGAAAAAAAGGTGGAAATGGGTTTAAAAGTGATTTCGGCGGAGAAATATATATATATATATATATATATATATATATATATATATATATATGCGCACACACACACATAGATATAAACGTATTCTCCGTTGAGATATTGCAGCCGCTGCTGTGTCCAGGCCCAGGAGCCTTAGCACTGTGCTGTGATGTCACTCAATACCACTGACATCACTAGGTGTAAACAACATCTCTCCTTTGCTGTGTATGTGACTATGGAGCTGTTTGGTGATGTCGTCTATTACGGCCTTCATAGAAGCAACAGGAGATTGTTGCATCCATCTTGAACCCTCAGAACTACAGTGCTATGATGTCACTCACTTCCACAGGCCTTGCAGAGTGTAAACAACAACAACCCAGCTTTGTTGTGTATGTAACCAAAGGGATTTGTGATGTCACCTAGAACCTTCACAGCAGCGACAGCTTTATGAGGAGCATCAGCACTGCTCTGCCTGAGCAGAACCATCACCGCCATAGGTTGTCAAATAACCCGGATTTAACCCACACAGGTAAGTCCAATGGGGTGCAGGCATGTCCTCTATGCTTACAGCTTCCCGTGGGTGTTGGTTTGATACCGTTTGGGGACAGCCAAGGAGGCATCTGCAGGCAACAAAGGTAGGTGTGTGCTTGTGTGTGTGTTTCCTATGCAGATCCTAAGCCCAGTGTCACATGCAAGTAGGAGGAGTAAGAAGGGTTCCTGGCAAATCCGGGTTATGGATTGCATTTAAAAAGGCCCCGTGGGAGTGCAATGGGCCCCTGTCTTGCTGCTTAGCAATAATGGTATGGGTTTAGGTTCTGCTGTGTGTACTGGTGGTTGACTGCCCCCCAGCCCAGAGTGTGCATGGAAAATTGTCTGGCAGCCTCCCTGACAGCAAGCAGTGATAGTGCCCATGAAGGGGACCTTGTTGGGCCCGCCCCTTTCACGGTTATCGCTTCTCGGCCTTTTGGCTAAGATCAAGTGTAGTATCTGTTCTTATCAGTTTAATATCTGATACGTCCCCTATCTGGGGACCATATATTAAATGGATTTTTGAGAACGGGGGCCGATTTCGAAGCTTGCTTCCGTCGCCCTATGCATTGACCCGATATGGCAGTATCTTCGGGTACAGTGCACCACCCCCTTACAGGGTTAAAAAGAAAGATTCCTACTTTCATTGCTACCTGCTTGCTGGCTAGCCAGCTAGCCAGCCCTGTGGGCCTTGCTGCTGCTGCAGCCAAAAAACAAAAGGTGGTGCTGCTGCTGCTTCTGCTGCTTCTGCTTCTGCTTGTGTCTGGCCCCTGTTGGAGCGTCCAGGCACAGGACTTCTGCTGCTGCTGACTAAATGGCCTCCTTAATTGGATCATTTGAGTAGCCAGCACACCTGTGCAGGTAGGGCATGACATGATAGGCAGCTGCCTTGATAGCGGGTGGGTGCTGAATGTTCCTAATTGACAAAATAAGATTAATGCTTATGAAGAAATATAAAATCTCATCCCTTCCCCAATATCGCGCCACACCCCTACCCCTTAATTCCCTGGTTGAACGTGATGGACATATGTCTTTTTTCGACCGTACTAACTATGTAACTATGTAACATAACATGGGGGGGGGGGTCTCCTGGCTGTTCACACAGGTGTGTCATTGCTGTACATTGACCATGCATTGCTTCTGTGGTATTGCAAAGGCAAAGACAAATGCTTCCAGCCATCCATTGCACTAATGGATTGGTCATCAGCTGGCTGTCTATGTCCCGCATCAATATAGACCAAAGTACAGAGGGTTAGGCTATGCTATTGTGCACCTACCTGATGCATCAGAAGGTGCGAGGCCCTTGCTAAATTCTGTGCACAGACTTTGAGATCTATGCTTTAGACTGTATCTAAACCTGCTCCAACATGGACTGACATTCTGGCCTACTTTCAGCCGATGCGACTTGTCTGTCGCTGAACAGTCGCTTTTTATGTATTCAGCACCTATGTATAATGTTGTAAAAATGCTCTAGAAGCTAAAGTCGCAGAAATGTCACACATATTTGGCCTGCAACTTTCTGTGCGACAAATTCAGACAGGAAAAATCAGTATAAATCCTTAGAAAATTATCCCCCAGTGTCTCCATCTGCTGGCGGTATTGAATAAGCATTGCTGCACTGATGGGGTATGCATTAGACGAAAAAAAAGAAGAAAAAGAAGAATAATACGCCCAGAAAAGAGGCGAAAAGGAGAAAAACGTAAAAAAACGTGAAAAAAAAGTAAGAGGAAGAGAAGGGAAAAAAAGGTGGAAATGGGTTTAAAAGTGATTTCGGCGGAGAAATATATATATATATATATATATATATATATATATGCGCACACACACACATAGATATAAACGTATTCTCCGTTGAGATATTGCAGCCGCTGCTGTGTCCAGGCCCAGGAGCCTTAGCACTGTGCTGTGATGTCATTCAATACCACTGACATCACTAGGTGTAAACAACATCTCTCCTTTGCTGTGTATGTGACTATGGAGCTGTTTGGTGATGTCGTCTATTACGGCCTTCATAGAAGCAACAGGAGATTGTTGCATCCATCTTGAACCCTCAGAACTACAGTGCTATGATGTCACTCACTTCCACAGGCCTTGCAGAGTGTAAACAACAACAACCCAGCTTTGTTGTGTATGTAACCAAAGGGATTTGTGATGTCACCTAGAACCTTCACAGCAGCGACAGCTTTATGAGGAGCATCAGCACTGCTCTGCCTGAGCAGAACCATCACCGCCATAGGTTGTCAAATAACCCGGATTTAACCCACACAGGTAAGTCCAATGGGGTGCAGGCATGTCCTCTATGCTTACAGCTTCCCGTGGGTGTTGGTTTGATACCGTTTGGGGACAGCCAAGGAGGCATCTGCAGGCAACAAAGGTAGGTGTGTGCTTGTGTGTGTGTTTCCTATGCAGATCCTAAGCCCAGTGTCACATGCAAGTAGGAGGAGTAAGAAGGGTTCCTGGCAAATCCGGGTTATGGATTGCATTTAAAAAGGCCCCGTGGGAGTGCAATGGGCCCCTGTCTTGCTGCTTAGCAATAATGGTATGGGTTTAGGTTCTGCTGTGTGTACTGGTGGTTGACTGCCCCCCAGCCCAGAGTGTGCATGGAAAATTGTCTGGCAGCCTCCCTGACAGCAAGCAGTGATAGTGCCCATGAAGGGGACCTTGTTGGGCCCGCCCCTTTCACGGTTATCGCTTCTCGGCCTTTTGGCTAAGATCAAGTGTAGTATCTGTTCTTATCAGTTTAATATCTGATACGTCCCCTATCTGGGGACCATATATTAAATGGATTTTTGAGAACGGGGGCCGATTTCGAAGCTTGCTTCCGTCGCCCTATGCATTGACCCGATATGGCAGTATCTTCGGGTACAGTGCACCACCCCCTTACAGGGTTAAAAAGAAAGATTCCTACTTTCATTGCTACCTGCTTGCTGGCTAGCCAGCTAGCCAGCCCTGTGGGCCTTGCTGCTGCTGCAGCCAAAAAACAAAAGGTGGTGCTGCTGCTGCTTCTGCTGCTTCTGCTTCTGCTTGTGTCTGGCCCCTGTTGGAGCGTCCAGGCACAGGACTTCTGCTGCTGCTGACTAAATGGCCTCCTTAATTGGATCATTTGAGTAGCCAGCACACCTGTGCAGGTAGGGCATGACATGATAGGCAGCTGCCTTGATAGCGGGTGGGTGCTGAATGTTCCTAATTGACAAAATAAGATTAATGCTTATGAAGAAATATAAAATCTCATCCCTTCCCCAATATCGCGCCACACCCCTACCCCTTAATTCCCTGGTTGAACGTGATGGACATATGTCTTTTTTCGACCGTACTAACTATGTAACTATGTAACATAACATGGGGGGGGGGGGTCTCCTGGCTGTTCACACAGGTGTGTCATTGCTGTACATTGACCATGCATTGCTTCTGTGGTATTGCAAAGGCAAAGACAAATGCTTCCAGCCATCCATTGCACTAATGGATTGGTCATCAGCTGGCTGTCTATGTCCCGCATCAATATAGACCAAAGTACAGAGGGTTAGGCTATGCTATTGTGCACCTACCTGATGCATCAGAAGGTGCGAGGCCCTTGCTAAATTCTGTGCACAGACTTTGAGATCTATGCTTTAGACTGTATCTAAACCTGCTCCAACATGGACTGACATTCTGGCCTACTTTCAGCCGATGCGACTTGTCTGTCGCTGAACAGTCGCTTTTTATGTATTCAGCACCTATGTATAATGTTGTAAAAATGCTCTAGAAGCTAAAGTCGCAGAAATGTCACACATATTTGGCCTGCAACTTTCTGTGCGACAAATTCAGACAGGAAAAATCAGTATAAATCCTTAGAAAATTATCCCCCAGTGTCTCCATCTGCTGGCGGTATTGAATAAGCATTGCTGCACTGATGGGGTATGCATTAGACGAAAAAAAAGAAGAAAAAGAAGAATAATACGCCCAGAAAAGAGGCGAAAAGGAGAAAAACGTAAAAAAACGTGAAAAAAAAGTAAGAGGAAGAGAAGGGAAAAAAAGGTGGAAATGGGTTTAAAAGTGATTTCGGCGGAGAAATATATATATATATATATATATATATATATATGCGCACACACACACATAGATATAAACGTATTCTCCGTTGAGATATTGCAGCCGCTGCTGTGTCCAGGCCCAGGAGCCTTAGCACTGTGCTGTGATGTCACTCAATACCACTGACATCACTAGGTGTAAACAACATCTCTCCTTTGCTGTGTATGTGACTATGGAGCTGTTTGGTGATGTCGTCTATTACGGCCTTCATAGAAGCAACAGGAGATTGTTGCATCCATCTTGAACCCTCAGAACTACAGTGCTATGATGTCACTCACTTCCACAGGCCTTGCAGAGTGTAAACAACAACAACCCAGCTTTGTTGTGTATGTAACCAAAGGGATTTGTGATGTCACCTAGAACCTTCACAGCAGCGACAGCTTTATGAGGAGCATCAGCACTGCTCTGCCTGAGCAGAACCATCACCGCCATAGGTTGTCAAATAACCCGGATTTAACCCACACAGGTAAGTCCAATGGGGTGCAGGCATGTCCTCTATGCTTACAGCTTCCCGTGGGTGTTGGTTTGATACCGTTTGGGGACAGCCAAGGAGGCATCTGCAGGCAACAAAGGTAGGTGTGTGCTTGTGTGTGTGTTTCCTATGCAGATCCTAAGCCCAGTGTCACATGCAAGTAGGAGGAGTAAGAAGGGTTCCTGGCAAATCCGGGTTATGGATTGCATTTAAAAAGGCCCCGTGGGAGTGCAATGGGCCCCTGTCTTGCTGCTTAGCAATAATGGTATGGGTTTAGGTTCTGCTGTGTGTACTGGTGGTTGACTGCCCCCCAGCCCAGAGTGTGCATGGAAAATTGTCTGGCAGCCTCCCTGACAGCAAGCAGTGATAGTGCCCATGAAGGGGACCTTGTTGGGCCCGCCCCTTTCACGGTTATCGCTTCTCGGCCTTTTGGCTAAGATCAAGTGTAGTATCTGTTCTTATCAGTTTAATATCTGATACGTCCCCTATCTGGGGACCATATATTAAATGGATTTTTGAGAACGGGGGCCGATTTCGAAGCTTGCTTCCGTCGCCCTATGCATTGACCCGATATGGCAGTATCTTCGGGTACAGTGCACCACCCCCTTACAGGGTTAAAAAGAAAGATTCCTACTTTCATTGCTACCTGCTTGCTGGCTAGCCAGCTAGCCAGCCCTGTGGGCCTTGCTGCTGCTGCAGCCAAAAAACAAAAGGTGGTGCTGCTGCTGCTTCTGCTGCTTCTGCTTCTGCTTGTGTCTGGCCCCTGTTGGAGCGTCCAGGCACAGGACTTCTGCTGCTGCTGACTAAATGGCCTCCTTAATTGGATCATTTGAGTAGCCAGCACACCTGTGCAGGTAGGGCATGACATGATAGGCAGCTGCCTTGATAGCGGGTGGGTGCTGAATGTTCCTAATTGACAAAATAAGATTAATGCTTATGAAGAAATATAAAATCTCATCCCTTCCCCAATATCGCGCCACACCCCTACCCCTTAATTCCCTGGTTGAACGTGATGGACATATGTCTTTTTTCGACCGTACTAACTATGTAACTATGTAACATAACATGGGGGGGGGGGTCTCCTGGCTGTTCACACAGGTGTGTCATTGCTGTACATTGACCATGCATTGCTTCTGTGGTATTGCAAAGGCAAAGACAAATGCTTCCAGCCATCCATTGCACTAATGGATTGGTCATCAGCTGGCTGTCTATGTCCCGCATCAATATAGACCAAAGTACAGAGGGTTAGGCTATGCTATTGTGCACCTACCTGATGCATCAGAAGGTGCGAGGCCCTTGCTAAATTCTGTGCACAGACTTTGAGATCTATGCTTTAGACTGTATCTAAACCTGCTCCAACATGGACTGACATTCTGGCCTACTTTCAGCCGATGCGACTTGTCTGTCGCTGAACAGTCGCTTTTTATGTATTCAGCACCTATGTATAATGTTGTAAAAATGCTCTAGAAGCTAAAGTCGCAGAAATGTCACACATATTTGGCCTGCAACTTTCTGTGCGACAAATTCAGACAGGAAAAATCAGTATAAATCCTTAGAAAATTATCCCCCAGTGTCTCCATCTGCTGGCGGTATTGAATAAGCATTGCTGCACTGATGGGGTATGCATTAGACGAAAAAAAAGAAGAAAAAGAAGAATAATACGCCCAGAAAAGAGGCGAAAAGGAGAAAAACGTAAAAAAACGTGAAAAAAAAGTAAGAGGAAGAGAAGGGAAAAAAAGGTGGAAATGGGTTTAAAAGTGATTTCGGCGGAGAAATATATATATATATATATATATATATATATATATATGCGCACACACACACATAGATATAAACGTATTCTCCGTTGAGATATTGCAGCCGCTGCTGTGTCCAGGCCCAGGAGCCTTAGCACTGTGCTGTGATGTCACTCAATACCACTGACATCACTAGGTGTAAACAACATCTCTCCTTTGCTGTGTATGTGACTATGGAGCTGTTTGGTGATGTCGTCTATTACGGCCTTCATAGAAGCAACAGGAGATTGTTGCATCCATCTTGAACCCTCAGAACTACAGTGCTATGATGTCACTCACTTCCACAGGCCTTGCAGAGTGTAAACAACAACAACCCAGCTTTGTTGTGTATGTAACCAAAGGGATTTGTGATGTCACCTAGAACCTTCACAGCAGCGACAGCTTTATGAGGAGCATCAGCACTGCTCTGCCTGAGCAGAACCATCACCGCCATAGGTTGTCAAATAACCCGGATTTAACCCACACAGGTAAGTCCAATGGGGTGCAGGCATGTCCTCTATGCTTACAGCTTCCCGTGGGTGTTGGTTTGATACCGTTTGGGGACAGCCAAGGAGGCATCTGCAGGCAACAAAGGTAGGTGTGTGCTTGTGTGTGTGTTTCCTATGCAGATCCTAAGCCCAGTGTCACATGCAAGTAGGAGGAGTAAGAAGGGTTCCTGGCAAATCCGGGTTATGGATTGCATTTAAAAAGGCCCCGTGGGAGTGCAATGGGCCCCTGTCTTGCTGCTTAGCAATAATGGTATGGGTTTAGGTTCTGCTGTGTGTACTGGTGGTTGACTGCCCCCCAGCCCAGAGTGTGCATGGAAAATTGTCTGGCAGCCTCCCTGACAGCAAGCAGTGATAGTGCCCATGAAGGGGACCTTGTTGGGCCCGCCCCTTTCACGGTTATCGCTTCTCGGCCTTTTGGCTAAGATCAAGTGTAGTATCTGTTCTTATCAGTTTAATATCTGATACGTCCCCTATCTGGGGACCATATATTAAATGGATTTTTGAGAACGGGGGCCGATTTCGAAGCTTGCTTCCGTCGCCCTATGCATTGACCCGATATGGCAGTATCTTCGGGTACAGTGCACCACCCCCTTACAGGGTTAAAAAGAAAGATTCCTACTTTCATTGCTACCTGCTTGCTGGCTAGCCAGCTAGCCAGCCCTGTGGGCCTTGCTGCTGCTGCAGCCAAAAAACAAAAGGTGGTGCTGCTGCTGCTTCTGCTGCTTCTGCTTCTGCTTGTGTCTGGCCCCTGTTGGAGCGTCCAGGCACAGGACTTCTGCTGCTGCTGACTAAATGGCCTCCTTAATTGGATCATTTGAGTAGCCAGCACACCTGTGCAGGTAGGGCATGACATGATAGGCAGCTGCCTTGATAGCGGGTGGGTGCTGAATGTTCCTAATTGACAAAATAAGATTAATGCTTATGAAGAAATATAAAATCTCATCCCTTCCCCAATATCGCGCCACACCCCTACCCCTTAATTCCCTGGTTGAACGTGATGGACATATGTCTTTTTTCGACCGTACTAACTATGTAACTATGTAACATAACATGGGGGGGGGGGTCTCCTGGCTGTTCACACAGGTGTGTCATTGCTGTACATTGACCATGCATTGCTTCTGTGGTATTGCAAAGGCAAAGACAAATGCTTCCAGCCATCCATTGCACTAATGGATTGGTCATCAGCTGGCTGTCTATGTCCCGCATCAATATAGACCAAAGTACAGAGGGTTAGGCTATGCTATTGTGCACCTACCTGATGCATCAGAAGGTGCGAGGCCCTTGCTAAATTCTGTGCACAGACTTTGAGATCTATGCTTTAGACTGTATCTAAACCTGCTCCAACATGGACTGACATTCTGGCCTACTTTCAGCCGATGCGACTTGTCTGTCGCTGAACAGTCGCTTTTTATGTATTCAGCACCTATGTATAATGTTGTAAAAATGCTCTAGAAGCTAAAGTCGCAGAAATGTCACACATATTTGGCCTGCAACTTTCTGTGCGACAAATTCAGACAGGAAAAATCAGTATAAATCCTTAGAAAATTATCCCCCAGTGTCTCCATCTGCTGGCGGTATTGAATAAGCATTGCTGCACTGATGGGGTATGCATTAGACGAAAAAAAAGAAGAAAAAGAAGAATAATACGCCCAGAAAAGAGGCGAAAAGGAGAAAAACGTAAAAAAACGTGAAAAAAAAGTAAGAGGAAGAGAAGGGAAAAAAAGGTGGAAATGGGTTTAAAAGTGATTTCGGCGGAGAAATATATATATATATATATATATATATATATATATATATATGCGCACACACACACATAGATATAAACGTATTCTCCGTTGAGATATTGCAGCCGCTGCTGTGTCCAGGCCCAGGAGCCTTAGCACTGTGCTGTGATGTCACTCAATACCACTGACATCACTAGGTGTAAACAACATCTCTCCTTTGCTGTGTATGTGACTATGGAGCTGTTTGGTGATGTCGTCTATTACGGCCTTCATAGAAGCAACAGGAGATTGTTGCATCCATCTTGAACCCTCAGAACTACAGTGCTATGATGTCACTCACTTCCACAGGCCTTGCAGAGTGTAAACAACAACAACCCAGCTTTGTTGTGTATGTAACCAAAGGGATTTGTGATGTCACCTAGAACCTTCACAGCAGCTTATGAGGAGCATCAGCACTGCTCTGCCTGAGCAGAACCATCACCGCCATAGGTTGTCAAATAACCCGGATTTAACCCACACAGGTAAGTCCAATGGGGTGCAGGCATGTCCTCTATGCTTACAGCTTCCCGTGGGTGTTGGTTTGATACCGTTTGGGGACAGCCAAGGAGGCATCTGCAGGCAACAAAGGTAGGTGTGTGCTTGTGTGTGTGTTTCCTATGCAGATCCTAAGCCCAGTGTCACATGCAAGTAGGAGGAGTAAGAAGGGTTCCTGGCAAATCCGGGTTATGGATTGCATTTAAAAAGGCCCCGTGGGAGTGCAATGGGCCCCTGTCTTGCTGCTTAGCAATAATGGTATGGGTTTAGGTTCTGCTGTGTGTACTGGTGGTTGACTGCCCCCCAGCCCAGAGTGTGCATGGAAAATTGTCTGGCAGCCTCCCTGACAGCAAGCAGTGATAGTGCCCATGAAGGGGACCTTGTTGGGCCCGCCCCTTTCACGGTTATCGCTTCTCGGCCTTTTGGCTAAGATCAAGTGTAGTATCTGTTCTTATCAGTTTTCATGCTGGTGGGGATGGGTGCTGCATGGAGGATGCAGGTGTACCAGGGCTTTCCGGGGCTGGTTCTGAGGAATCAGCTCGACGGCTGCCCCGATGTGACCTGTTCCCTCCGGGTCTCGCCATGAGGCTGAGAGGGTCTAGAGCCGAGGTACTTTTGTGCCTCGGGGAGTGGTGACCCCGAGGTGCCGAAACTCACTGGGAGAATAGACTCACTGAGTTGAAGCACGGGCACCATAATCTCTTCACCTTGTGGCACTCACCTCTTGATTCCCGGCCTTCTGGCTAGGATCAGAGAAATTTTTATAGATCCGGCCGGATGTCCGGGCAGTATATCTGCACACATTCACTTATTTATTTCTTTTTTTGTCTCACTGTGTCACTTTTTGCGTGTTGTGTGTTCACAGGATTTGTCAGGATGCGGTAGCCCTTCTGGGTGTCCCTCCTGGCGGTCTAGGGGAGGTGTGTGTGGCCATTAGGTTCCGCACCTCCCTGCAAACACCCCGGGTACTCCTGCTTTGGCAGGGTACCTACCGTAATCGGCTCTGCGGGCAGATACCTTGGCTAACGCCAAGGGGGATGCCGGGAGCATTTGTGGTCCCCTAGTAGCTTCGGCGAAAAGGGACATCGAACCTGGAACCTCGCAGGTACCTTTTGGTCCGGAGGCGAAGGGTAAGGTTTGTTGGGGGGCCTCTCTCCTATCGGAGAAGGGCTTGCGATAGACCGCATCCTTTGTGCACGTTTTTTTTTAGTGTAACACGTTTGCACTTTTTCTTGCACTTTGGGTGAATCGAAAGCACGTTCCTCGGCTTTAAAAAAAAAATCTGTTCTTATCAGTTTAATATCTGATACGTCCCCTATCTGGGGACCATATATTAAATGGATTTTTGAGAACGGGGGCCGATTTCGAAGCTTGCTTCCGTCGCCCTATGCATTGACCCGATATGGCAGTATCTTCGGGTACAGTGCACCACCCCCTTACAGGGTTAAAAAGAAAGATTCCTACTTTCATTGCTACCTGCTTGCTGGCTAGCCAGCTAGCCAGCCCTGTGGGCCTTGCTGCTGCTGCAGCCAAAAAACAAAAGGTGGTGCTGCTGCTGCTTCTGCTGCTTCTGCTTCTGCTTGTGTCTGGCCCCTGTTGGAGCGTCCAGGCACAGGACTTCTGCTGCTGCTGACTAAATGGCCTCCTTAATTGGATCATTTGAGTAGCCAGCACACCTGTGCAGGTAGGGCATGACATGATAGGCAGCTGCCTTGATAGCGGGTGGGTGCTGAATGTTCCTAATTGACAAAATAAGATTAATGCTTATGAAGAAATATAAAATCTCATCCCTTCCCCAATATCGCGCCACACCCCTACCCCTTAATTCCCTGGTTGAACGTGATGGACATATGTCTTTTTTCGACCGTACTAACTATGTAACTATGTAACATAACATGGGGGGGGGGGGTCTCCTGGCTGTTCACACAGGTGTGTCATTGCTGTACATTGACCATGCATTGCTTCTGTGGTATTGCAAAGGCAAAGACAAATGCTTCCAGCCATCCATTGCACTAATGGATTGGTCATCAGCTGGCTGTCTATGTCCCGCATCAATATAGACCAAAGTACAGAGGGTTAGGCTATGCTATTGTGCACCTACCTGATGCATCAGAAGGTGCGAGGCCCTTGCTAAATTCTGTGCACAGACTTTGAGATCTATGCTTTAGACTGTATCTAAACCTGCTCCAACATGGACTGACATTCTGGCCTACTTTCAGCCGATGCGACTTGTCTGTCGCTGAACAGTCGCTTTTTATGTATTCAGCACCTATGTATAATGTTGTAAAAATGCTCTAGAAGCTAAAGTCGCAGAAATGTCACACATATTTGGCCTGCAACTTTCTGTGCGACAAATTCAGACAGGAAAAATCAGTATAAATCCTTAGAAAATTATCCCCCAGTGTCTCCATCTGCTGGCGGTATTGAATAAGCATTGCTGCACTGATGGGGTATGCATTAGACGAAAAAAAAGAAGAAAAAGAAGAATAATACGCCCAGAAAAGAGGCGAAAAGGAGAAAAACGTAAAAAAACGTGAAAAAAAAAGTAAGAGGAAGAGAAGGGAAAAAAAGGTGGAAATGGGTTTAAAAGTGATTTCGGCGGAGAAATATATATATATATATATATATATATATATATATATATATATATATGCGCACACACACACATAGATATAAACGTATTCTCCGTTGAGATATTGCAGCCGCTGCTGTGTCCAGGCCCAGGAGCCTTAGCACTGTGCTGTGATGTCACTCAATACCACTGACATCACTAGGTGTAAACAACATCTCTCCTTTGCTGTGTATGTGACTATGGAGCTGTTTGGTGATGTCGTCTATTACGGCCTTCATAGAAGCAACAGGAGATTGTTGCATCCATCTTGAACCCTCAGAACTACAGTGCTATGATGTCACTCACTTCCACAGGCCTTGCAGAGTGTAAACAACAACAACCCAGCTTTGTTGTGTATGTAACCAAAGGGATTTGTGATGTCACCTAGAACCTTCACAGCAGCGACAGCTTTATGAGGAGCATCAGCACTGCTCTGCCTGAGCAGAACCATCACCGCCATAGGTTGTCAAATAACCCGGATTTAACCCACACAGGTAAGTCCAATGGGGTGCAGGCATGTCCTCTATGCTTACAGCTTCCCGTGGGTGTTGGTTTGATACCGTTTGGGGACAGCCAAGGAGGCATCTGCAGGCAACAAAGGTAGGTGTGTGCTTGTGTGTGTGTTTCCTATGCAGATCCTAAGCCCAGTGTCACATGCAAGTAGGAGGAGTAAGAAGGGTTCCTGGCAAATCCGGGTTATGGATTGCATTTAAAAAGGCCCCGTGGGAGTGCAATGGGCCCCTGTCTTGCTGCTTAGCAATAATGGTATGGGTTTAGGTTCTGCTGTGTGTACTGGTGGTTGACTGCCCCCCAGCCCAGAGTGTGCATGGAAAATTGTCTGGCAGCCTCCCTGACAGCAAGCAGTGATAGTGCCCATGAAGGGGACCTTGTTGGGCCCGCCCCTTTCACGGTTATCGCTTCTCGGCCTTTTGGCTAAGATCAAGTGTAGTTCTGCTCACTTGGTCTGGCCAGAGGGTGTCTGGGGTACCCGGCTCCTTTGCCTGGGGGGATCGTCCTTCTTAACGGAGGGACTTCACCCCCCTGCTGCTATCAGGGAGCCGGCTTAGTCCCCAGACAACGGGAGGCGATCCCCACCTACCTACTTCGGTGGGGGAGGTGTCTGGACATCATGGACATGGAGGAAGATTGCGGTTTTTCTTCGGAAGGCGTGCCGCCTTTTGCGAGACTTCGGAATGGAGTTCGTATTTCCCTGCTCGATGTCCGGAAGAAGGAAAGAGGCCTTGTCTTTGTCGTGGAAGAAGTGCTGTTTAAGTTGCTGGAAGTCAAGAGGGAGCAAATCCTATCCATGCTTGAGTTTCCCAGAAGTGGATACTACGACGTGGTGCTGGCTTCTGAAGAGGACTATGAGTCATTTTGGAACATATTGCAGCAAAAGAAGGTATGTCCGGTTTTGGAAGGGGTGGAGATAGTTCCACATTTCCCACGTAGAGAACGATTGGTGACTATAAGGATGTATAGCCCATATACTTCGGAGGAGGATATCGTTACCTTTTTGTCTCGATTCTGTGACAGTGTTCTGCCTAAAGGCAAGGTATTTAATCAATATGGACTATGGACCACCAAGTGGAGGTTCCATGTGAAATTTAAAATGGCAGATGGCAAGTTAGTGATCCCCCCAGGACGGTTTAAAATTGGTTCTGTGAACGGGGATCTGTATTTTTCTGGCATGCAAGATTTTTGCCGCAAATGTAAACAGTACGGTCACAGAAAGGAGGATTGCACGTTTTTGTGGTGTTTCAAGTGTCAAGAGGAGGGTCACGACGTGGAAAATTGTCAAAAGAAAAGGAAATGCCATCTGTGTGGTGAGGAGGGCCATCTGCTTGGCTCGTGTCCTAAGAAAAAGTCTGAGAAAAATTCAGAGAAAAAGGAAGCTGTAAAAAGAAGTAGAGAGGAACCAGCTGAAGTGAAAGAACCAGAAGTGGAGCAGGTTCCAACTAGAAGACCTACAGAGCAGAAGAAGAAGAGAGAGGAGGAAGTGTATGTGCCAGTGCAGTATTTTGGTGTGCTTGGTGGTTTGTTGGAAAATTTGTCGGAAGCAGAAAGAAAAACGTTTGACAAAGATATGATGGATCTAAAGATAGGCTTGAAGAACCGGGAGGAAGAAGCTCGGGATAAAGTCTATTTTTCTTTCAAGGCAGACATGAACCGTTTTGTTGAAACGTATAAAATTCCAGGCTGGTTAGCGTCTCAAGTTAAGAAAGATATAGCAAATGGCAATATCAGTCGAGGACTGATAGACTTTCTAATGGTGTTTGCATGGAGGAAGGGGATGACCTTCTAATTTGGTTTTGCTTAATTAGAAAGTAATGTTTGGTTTTGCTATTTTATGTTGTTTCTTATTTTGTTTTTAAATGTTCTATTTTGTTCCATTAGTGTTTAAGAAAAGAAATAAAAACATGTTACCTGATGATGAACACAAAATTGAGTTCCAAATAAGATCTTGGAACTCTGAGTGAGTTCTGAGGGCTAACTTAAAAAAAAAATCTGTTCTTATCAGTTTAATATCTGATACGTCCCCTATCTGGGGACCATATATTAAATGGATTTTTGAGAACGGGGGCCGATTTCGAAGCTTGCTTCCGTCGCCCTATGCATTGACCCGATATGGCAGTATCTTCGGGTACAGTGCACCACCCCCTTACAGGGTTAAAAAGAAAGATTCCTACTTTCATTGCTACCTGCTTGCTGGCTAGCCAGCTAGCCAGCCCTGTGGGCCTTGCTGCTGCTGCAGCCAAAAAACAAAAGGTGGTGCTGCTGCTGCTTCTGCTGCTTCTGCTTCTGCTTGTGTCTGGCCCCTGTTGGAGCGTCCAGGCACAGGACTTCTGCTGCTGCTGACTAAATGGCCTCCTTAATTGGATCATTTGAGTAGCCAGCACACCTGTGCAGGTAGGGCATGACATGATAGGCAGCTGCCTTGATAGCGGGTGGGTGCTGAATGTTCCTAATTGACAAAATAAGATTAATGCTTATGAAGAAATATAAAATCTCATCCCTTCCCCAATATCGCGCCACACCCCTACCCCTTAATTCCCTGGTTGAACGTGATGGACATATGTCTTTTTTCGACCATACTAACTATGTAACTATGTAACATAACATGGGGGGGGGGGTCTCCTGGCTGTTCACACAGGTGTGTCATTGCTGTACATTGACCATGCATTGCTTCTGTGGTATTGCAAAGGCAAAGACAAATGCTTCCAGCCATCCATTGCACTAATGGATTGGTCATCAGCTGGCTGTCTATGTCCCGCATCAATATAGACCAAAGTACAGAGGGTTAGGCTATGCTATTGTGCACCTACCTGATGCATCAGAAGGTGCGAGGCCCTTGCTAAATTCTGTGCACAGACTTTGAGATCTATGCTTTAGACTGTATCTAAACCTGCTCCAACATGGACTGACATTCTGGCCTACTTTCAGCCGATGCGACTTGTCTGTCGCTGAACAGTCGCTTTTTATGTATTCAGCACCTATGTATAATGTTGTAAAAATGCTCTAGAAGCTAAAGTCGCAGAAATGTCACACATATTTGGCCTGCAACTTTCTGTGCGACAAATTCAGACAGGAAAAATCAGTATAAATCCTTAGAAAATTATCCCCCAGTGTCTCCATCTGCTGGCGGTATTGAATAAGCATTGCTGCACTGATGGGGTATGCATTAGACGAAAAAAAAGAAGAAAAAGAAGAATAATACGCCCAGAAAAGAGGCGAAAAGGAGAAAAACGTAAAAAAACGTGAAAAAAAAGTAAGAGGAAGAGAAGGGAAAAAAAGGTGGAAATGGGTTTAAAAGTGATTTCGGCGGAGAAATATATATATATATATATATATATATATATATATATATGCGCACACACACACATAGATATAAACGTATTCTCCGTTGAGATATTGCAGCCGCTGCTGTGTCCAGGCCCAGGAGCCTTAGCACTGTGCTGTGATGTCACTCAATACCACTGACATCACTAGGTGTAAACAACATCTCTCCTTTGCTGTGTATGTGACTATGGAGCTGTTTGGTGATGTCGTCTATTACGGCCTTCATAGAAGCAACAGGAGATTGTTGCATCCATCTTGAACCCTCAGAACTACAGTGCTATGATGTCACTCACTTCCACAGGCCTTGCAGAGTGTAAACAACAACAACCCAGCTTTGTTGTGTATGTAACCAAAGGGATTTGTGATGTCACCTAGAACCTTCACAGCAGCGACAGCTTTATGAGGAGCATCAGCACTGCTCTGCCTGAGCAGAACCATCACCGCCATAGGTTGTCAAATAACCCGGATTTAACCCACACAGGTAAGTCCAATGGGGTGCAGGCATGTCCTCTATGCTTACAGCTTCCCGTGGGTGTTGGTTTGATACCGTTTGGGGACAGCCAAGGAGGCATCTGCAGGCAACAAAGGTAGGTGTGTGCTTGTGTGTGTGTTTCCTATGCAGATCCTAAGCCCAGTGTCACATGCAAGTAGGAGGAGTAAGAAGGGTTCCTGGCAAATCCGGGTTATGGATTGCATTTAAAAAGGCCCCGTGGGAGTGCAATGGGCCCCTGTCTTGCTGCTTAGCAATAATGGTATGGGTTTAGGTTCTGCTGTGTGTACTGGTGGTTGACTGCCCCCCAGCCCAGAGTGTGCATGGAAAATTGTCTGGCAGCCTCCCTGACAGCAAGCAGTGATAGTGCCCATGAAGGGGACCTTGTTGGGCCCGCCCCTTTCACGGTTATCGCTTCTCGGCCTTTTGGCTAAGATCAAGTGTAGTATCTGTTCTTATCAGTTTAATATCCGATACGTCCCCTATCTGGGGACCATATATTAAATGGATTTTTGAGAACGGGGGCCGATTTCGAAGCTTGGTTCCGTCGCCCTATGCATTGACCCGATATGGCAGTATCTTCGGGTACAGTGCACCACCCCCTTACAGGGTTAAAAAGAAAGATTCCTACTTTCATTGCTACCTGCTTGCTGGCTAGCCAGCTAGCCAGCCCTGTGGGCCTTGCTGCTGCTGCAGCCAAAAAACAAAAGGTGGTGCTGCTGCTGCTTCTGCTGCTTCTGCTTCTGCTTGTGTCTGGCCCCTGTTGGAGCGTCCAGGCACAGGACTTCTGCTGCTGCTGACTAAATGGCCTCCTTAATTGGATCATTTGAGTAGCCAGCACACCTGTGCAGGTAGGGCATGACATGATAGGCAGCTGCCTTGATAGCGGGTGGGTGCTGAATGTTCCTAATTGACAAAATAAGATTAATGCTTATGAAGAAATATAAAATCTCATCCCTTCCCCAATATCGCGCCACACCCCTACCCCTTAATTCCCTGGTTGAACGTGATGGACATATGTCTTTTTTCGACCGTACTAACTATGTAACTATGTAACATAACATGGGGGGGGGGGTCTCCTGGCTGTTCACACAGGTGTGTCATTGCTGTACATTGACCATGCATTGCTTCTGTGGTATTGCAAAGGCAAAGACAAATGCTTCCAGCCATCCATTGCACTAATGGATTGGTCATCAGCTGGCTGTCTATGTCCCGCATCAATATAGACCAAAGTACAGAGGGTTAGGCTATGCTATTGTGCACCTACCTGATGCATCAGAAGGTGCGAGGCCCTTGCTAAATTCTGTGCACAGACTTTGAGATCTATGCTTTAGACTGTATCTAAACCTGCTCCAACATGGACTGACATTCTGGCCTACTTTCAGCCGATGCGACTTGTCTGTCGCTGAACAGTCGCTTTTTATGTATTCAGCACCTATGTATAATGTTGTAAAAATGCTCTAGAAGCTAAAGTCGCAGAAATGTCACACATATTTGGCCTGCAACTTTCTGTGCGACAAATTCAGACAGGAAAAATCAGTATAAATCCTTAGAAAATTATCCCCCAGTGTCTCCATCTGCTGGCGGTATTGAATAAGCATTGCTGCACTGATGGGGTATGCATTAGACGAAAAAAAAGAAGAAAAAGAAGAATAATACGCCCAGAAAAGAGGCGAAAAGGAGAAAAACGTAAAAAAACGTGAAAAAAAAGTAAGAGGAAGAGAAGGGAAAAAAAGGTGGAAATGGGTTTAAAAGTGATTTCGGCGGAGAAATATATATATATATATATATATATATATATATATATATATATATATATGCGCACACACACACATAGATATAAACGTATTCTCCGTTGAGATATTGCAGCCGCTGCTGTGTCCAGGCCCAGGAGCCTTAGCACTGTGCTGTGATGTCACTCAATACCACTGACATCACTAGGTGTAAACAACATCTCTCCTTTGCTGTGTATGTGACTATGGAGCTGTTTGGTGATGTCGTCTATTACGGCCTTCATAGAAGCAACAGGAGATTGTTGCATCCATCTTGAACCCTCAGAACTACAGTGCTATGATGTCACTCACTTCCACAGGCCTTGCAGAGTGTAAACAACAACAACCCAGCTTTGTTGTGTATGTAACCAAAGGGATTTGTGATGTCACCTAGAACCTTCACAGCAGCGACAGCTTTATGAGGAGCATCAGCACTGCTCTGCCTGAGCAGAACCATCACCGCCATAGGTTGTCAAATAACCCGGATTTAACCCACACAGGTAAGTCCAATGGGGTGCAGGCATGTCCTCTATGCTTACAGCTTCCCGTGGGTGTTGGTTTGATACCGTTTGGGGACAGCCAAGGAGGCATCTGCAGGCAACAAAGGTAGGTGTGTGCTTGTGTGTGTGTTTCCTATGCAGATCCTAAGCCCAGTGTCACATGCAAGTAGGAGGAGTAAGAAGGGTTCCTGGCAAATCCGGGTTATGGATTGCATTTAAAAAGGCCCCGTGGGAGTGCAATGGGCCCCTGTCTTGCTGCTTAGCAATAATGGTATGGGTTTAGGTTCTGCTGTGTGTACTGGTGGTTGACTGCCCCCCAGCCCAGAGTGTGCATGGAAAATTGTCTGGCAGCCTCCCTGACAGCAAGCAGTGATAGTGCCCATGAAGGGGACCTTGTTGGGCCCGCCCCTTTCACGGTTATCGCTTCTCGGCCTTTTGGCTAAGATCAAGTGTAGTATCTGTTCTTATCAGTTTAATATCTGATACGTCCCCTATCTGGGGACCATATATTAAATGGATTTTTGAGAACGGGGGCCGATTTCGAAGCTTGCTTCCGTCGCCCTATGCATTGACCCGATATGGCAGTATCTTCGGGTACAGTGCACCACCCCCTTACAGGGTTAAAAAGAAAGATTCCTACTTTCATTGCTACCTGCTTGCTGGCTAGCCAGCTAGCCAGCCCTGTGGGCCTTGCTGCTGCTGCAGCCAAAAAACAAAAGGTGGTGCTGCTGCTGCTTCTGCTGCTTCTGCTTCTGCTTGTGTCTGGCCCCTGTTGAAGCGTCCAGGCACAGGACTTCTGCTGCTGCTGACTAAATGGCCTCCTTAATTGGATCATTTGAGTAGCCAGCACACCTGTGCAGGTAGGGCATGACATGATAGGCAGCTGCCTTGATAGCGGGTGGGTGCTGAATGTTCCTAATTGACAAAATAAGATTAATGCTTATGAAGAAATATAAAATCTCATCCCTTCCCCAATATCGCGCCACACCCCTACCCCTTAATTCCCTGGTTGAACGTGATGGACATATGTCTTTTTTCGACCGTACTAACTATGTAACTATGTAACATAACATGGGGGGGGGGTCTCCTGGCTGTTCACACAGGTGTGTCATTGCTGTACATTGACCATGCATTGCTTCTGTGGTATTGCAAAGGCAAAGACAAATGCTTCCAGCCATCCATTGCACTAATGGATTGGTCATCAGCTGGCTGTCTATGTCCCGCATCAATATAGACCAAAGTACAGAGGGTTAGGCTATGCTATTGTGCACCTACCTGATGCATCAGAAGGTGCGAGGCCCTTGCTAAATTCTGTGCACAGACTTTGAGATCTATGCTTTAGACTGTATCTAAACCTGCTCCAACATGGACTGACATTCTGGCCTACTTTCAGCCGATGCGACTTGTCTGTCGCTGAACAGTCGCTTTTTATGTATTCAGCACCTATGTATAATGTTGTAAAAATGCTCTAGAAGCTAAAGTCGCAGAAATGTCACACATATTTGGCCTGCAACTTTCTGTGCGACAAATTCAGACAGGAAAAATCAGTATAAATCCTTAGAAAATTATCCCCCAGTGTCTCCATCTGCTGGCGGTATTGAATAAGCATTGCTGCACTGATGGGGTATGCATTAGACGAAAAAAAAGAAGAAAAAGAAGAATAATACGCCCAGAAAAGAGGCGAAAAGGAGAAAAACGTAAAAAAACGTGAAAAAAAAGTAAGAGGAAGAGAAGGGAAAAAAAGGTGGAAATGGGTTTAAAAGTGATTTCGGCGGAGAAATATATATATATATATATATATATATATATATATATATATATATATATATGCGCACACACACACATAGATATAAACGTATTCTCCGTTGAGATATTGCAGCCGCTGCTGTGTCCAGGCCCAGGAGCCTTAGCACTGTGCTGTGATGTCACTCAATACCACTGACATCACTAGGTGTAAACAACATCTCTCCTTTGCTGTGTATGTGACTATGGAGCTGTTTGGTGATGTCGTCTATTACGGCCTTCATAGAAGCAACAGGAGATTGTTGCATCCATCTTGAACCCTCAGAACTACAGTGCTATGATGTCACTCACTTCCACAGGCCTTGCAGAGTGTAAACAACAACAACCCAGCTTTGTTGTGTATGTAACCAAAGGGATTTGTGATGTCACCTAGAACCTTCACAGCAGCGACAGCTTTATGAGGAGCATCAGCACTGCTCTGCCTGAGCAGAACCATCACCGCCATAGGTTGTCAAATAACCCGGATTTAACCCACACAGGTAAGTCCAATGGGGTGCAGGCATGTCCTCTATGCTTACAGCTTCCCGTGGGTGTTGGTTTGATACCGTTTGGGGACAGCCAAGGAGGCATCTGCAGGCAACAAAGGTAGGTGTGTGCTTGTGTGTGTGTTTCCTATGCAGATCCTAAGCCCAGTGTCACATGCAAGTAGGAGGAGTAAGAAGGGTTCCTGGCAAATCCGGGTTATGGATTGCATTTAAAAAGGCCCCGTGGGAGTGCAATGGGCCCCTGTCTTGCTGCTTAGCAATAATGGTATGGGTTTAGGTTCTGCTGTGTGTACTGGTGGTTGACTGCCCCCCAGCCCAGAGTGTGCATGGAAAATTGTCTGGCAGCCTCCCTGACAGCAAGCAGTGATAGTGCCCATGAAGGGGACCTTGTTGGGCCCGCCCCTTTCACGGTTATCGCTTCTCGGCCTTTTGGCTAAGATCAAGTGTAGTATCTGTTCTTATCAGTTTAATATCTGATACGTCCCCTATCTGGGGACCATATATTAAATGGATTTTTGAGAACGGGGGCCGATTTCGAAGCTTGCTTCCGTCGCCCTATGCATTGACCCGATATGGCAGTATCTTCGGGTACAGTGCACCACCCCCTTACAGGGTTAAAAAGAAAGATTCCTACTTTCATTGCTACCTGCTTGCTGGCTAGCCAGCTAGCCAGCCCTGTGGGCCTTGCTGCTGCTGCAGCCAAAAAACAAAAGGTGGTGCTGCTGCTGCTTCTGCTGCTTCTGCTTCTGCTTGTGTCTGGCCCCTGTTGGAGCGTCCAGGCACAGGACTTCTGCTGCTGCTGACTAAATGGCCTCCTTAATTGGATCATTTGAGTAGCCAGCACACCTGTGCAGGTAGGGCATGACATGATAGGCAGCTGCCTTGATAGCGGGTGGGTGCTGAATGTTCCTAATTGACAAAATAAGATTAATGCTTATGAAGAAATATAAAATCTCATCCCTTCCCCAATATCGCGCCACACCCCTACCCCTTAATTCCCTGGTTGAACGTGATGGACATATGTCTTTTTTCGACCGTACTAACTATGTAACTATGTAACATAACATGGGGGGGGGGGGGTCTCCTGGCTGTTCACACAGGTGTGTCATTGCTGTACATTGACCATGCATTGCTTCTGTGGTATTGCAAAGGCAAAGACAAATGCTTCCAGCCATCCATTGCACTAATGGATTGGTCATCAGCTGGCTGTCTATGTCCCGCATCAATATAGACCAAAGTACAGAGGGTTAGGCTATGCTATTGTGCACCTACCTGATGCATCAGAAGGTGCGAGGCCCTTGCTAAATTCTGTGCACAGACTTTGAGATCTATGCTTTAGACTGTATCTAAACCTGCTCCAACATGGACTGACATTCTGGCCTACTTTCAGCCGATGCGACTTGTCTGTCGCTGAACAGTCGCTTTTTATGTATTCAGCACCTATGTATAATGTTGTAAAAATGCTCTAGAAGCTAAAGTCGCAGAAATGTCACACATATTTGGCCTGCAACTTTCTGTGCGACAAATTCAGACAGGAAAAATCAGTATAAATCCTTAGAAAATTATCCCCCAGTGTCTCCATCTGCTGGCGGTATTGAATAAGCATTGCTGCACTGATGGGGTATGCATTAGACGAAAAAAAAGAAGAAAAAGAAGAATAATACGCCCAGAAAAGAGGCGAAAAGGAGAAAAACGTAAAAAAACGTGAAAAAAAAGTAAGAGGAAGAGAAGGGAAAAAAAGGTGGAAATGGGTTTAAAAGTGATTTCGGCGGAGAAATATATATATATATATATATATATATATATATATATATATATATATATGCGCACACACACACATAGATATAAACGTATTCTCCGTTGAGATATTGCAGCCGCTGCTGTGTCCAGGCCCAGGAGCCTTAGCACTGTGCTGTGATGTCACTCAATACCACTGACATCACTAGGTGTAAACAACATCTCTCCTTTGCTGTGTATGTGACTATGGAGCTGTTTGGTGATGTCGTCTATTACGGCCTTCATAGAAGCAACAGGAGATTGTTGCATCCATCTTGAACCCTCAGAACTACAGTGCTATGATGTCACTCACTTCCACAGGCCTTGCAGAGTGTAAACAACAACAACCCAGCTTTGTTGTGTATGTAACCAAAGGGATTTGTGATGTCACCTAGAACCTTCACAGCAGCGACAGCTTTATGAGGAGCATCAGCACTGCTCTGCCTGAGCAGAACCATCACCGCCATAGGTTGTCAAATAACCCGGATTTAACCCACACAGGTAAGTCCAATGGGGTGCAGGCATGTCCTCTATGCTTACAGCTTCCCGTGGGTGTTGGTTTGATACCGTTTGGGGACAGCCAAGGAGGCATCTGCAGGCAACAAAGGTAGGTGTGTGCTTGTGTGTGTGTTTCCTATGCAGATCCTAAGCCCAGTGTCACATGCAAGTAGGAGGAGTAAGAAGGGTTCCTGGCAAATCCGGGTTATGGATTGCATTTAAAAAGGCCCCGTGGGAGTGCAATGGGCCCCTGTCTTGCTGCTTAGCAATAATGGTATGGGTTTAGGTTCTGCTGTGTGTACTGGTGGTTGACTGCCCCCCAGCCCAGAGTGTGCATGGAAAATTGTCTGGCAGCCTCCCTGACAGCAAGCAGTGATAGTGCCCATGAAGGGGACCTTGTTGGGCCCGCCCCTTTCACGGTTATCGCTTCTCGGCCTTTTGGCTAAGATCAAGTGTAGTATCTGTTCTTATCAGTTTAATATCTGATACGTCCCCTATCTGGGGACCATATATTAAATGGATTTTTGAGAACGGGGGCCGATTTCGAAGCTTGCTTCCGTCGCCCTATGCATTGACCCGATATGGCAGTATCTTCGGGTACAGTGCACCACCCCCTTACAGGGTTAAAAAGAAAGATTCCTACTTTCATTGCTACCTGCTTGCTGGCTAGCCAGCTAGCCAGCCCTGTGGGCCTTGCTGCTGCTGCAGCCAAAAAACAAAAGGTGGTGCTGCTGCTGCTTCTGCTGCTTCTGCTTCTGCTTGTGTCTGGCCCCTGTTGGAGCGTCCAGGCACAGGACTTCTGCTGCTGCTGACTAAATGGCCTCCTTAATTGGATCATTTGAGTAGCCAGCACACCTGTGCAGGTAGGGCATGACATGATAGGCAGCTGCCTTGATAGCGGGTGGGTGCTGAATGTTCCTAATTGACAAAATAAGATTAATGCTTATGAAGAAATATAAAATCTCATCCCTTCCCCAATATCGCGCCACACCCCTACCCCTTAATTCCCTGGTTGAACGTGATGGACATATGTCTTTTTTCGACCGTACTAACTATGTAACTATGTAACATAACATGGGGGGGGTCTCCTGGCTGTTCACACAGGTGTGTCATTGCTGTACATTGACCATGCATTGCTTCTGTGGTATTGCAAAGGCAAAGACAAATGCTTCCAGCCATCCATTGCACTAATGGATTGGTCATCAGCTGGCTGTCTATGTCCCGCATCAATATAGACCAAAGTACAGAGGGTTAGGCTATGCTATTGTGCACCTACCTGATGCATCAGAAGGTGCGAGGCCCTTGCTAAATTCTGTGCACAGACTTTGAGATCTATGCTTTAGACTGTATCTAAACCTGCTCCAACATGGACTGACATTCTGGCCTACTTTCAGCCGATGCGACTTGTCTGTCGCTGAACAGTCGCTTTTTATGTATTCAGCACCTATGTATAATGTTGTAAAAATGCTCTAGAAGCTAAAGTCGCAGAAATGTCACACATATTTGGCCTGCAACTTTCTGTGCGACAAATTCAGACAGGAAAAATCAGTATAAATCCTTAGAAAATTATCCCCCAGTGTCTCCATCTGCTGGCGGTATTGAATAAGCATTGCTGCACTGATGGGGTATGCATTAGACGAAAAAAAAGAAGAAAAAGAAGAATAATACGCCCAGAAAAGAGGCGAAAAGGAGAAAAACGTAAAAAAACGTGAAAAAAAAGTAAGAGGAAGAGAAGGGAAAAAAAGGTGGAAATGGGTTTAAAAGTGATTTCGGCGGAGAAATATATATATATATATATATATATATATATATATGCGCACACACACACATAGATATAAACGTATTCTCCGTTGAGATATTGCAGCCGCTGCTGTGTCCAGGCCCAGGAGCCTTAGCACTGTGCTGTGATGTCACTCAATACCACTGACATCACTAGGTGTAAACAACATCTCTCCTTTGCTGTGTATGTGACTATGGAGCTGTTTGGTGATGTCGTCTATTATGGCCTTCATAGAAGCAACAGGAGATTGTTGCATCCATCTAGAACCCTCAGAACTACAGTGCTATGATGTCACTCACTTCCACAGGCCTTGCAGAGTGTAAACAACAACAACCCAGCTTTGTTGTGTATGTAACCATAGGGATTTGTGATGTCACCTAGAACCTTCACAGCAGCGACAGCTTTATGAGGAGCATCAGCACTGCTCTGCCTGAGCAGAACCATCACCGCCATAGGTTGTCAAATAACCCGGATTTAACCCACACAGGTAAGTCCAATGGGGTGCAGGCATGTCCTCTATGCTTACAGCTTCCCGTGGGTGTTGGTTTGATACCGTTTGGGGACAGCCAAGGAGGCATCTGCAGGCAACAAAGGTAGGTGTGTGCTTGTGTGTGTGTTTCCTATGCAGATCCTAAGCCCAGTGTCACATGCAAGTAGGAGGAGTAAGAAGGGTTCCTGGCAAATCCGGGTTATGGATTGCATTTAAAAAGGCCCCGTGGGAGTGCAATGGGCCCCTGTCTTGCTGCTTAGCAATAATGGTATGGGTTTAGGTTCTGCTGTGTGTACTGGTGGTTGACTGCCCCCCAGCCCAGAGTGTGCATGGAAAATTGTCTGGCAGCCTCCCTGACAGCAAGCAGTGATAGTGCCCATGAAGGGGACCTTGTTGGGCCCGCCCCTTTCACGGTTATCGCTTCTCGGCCTTTTGGCTAAGATCAAGTGTAGTATCTGTTCTTATCAGTTTAATATCTGATACGTCCCCTATCTGGGGACCATATATTAAATGGATTTTTGAGAACGGGGGCCGATTTCGAAGCTTGCTTCCGTCGCCCTATGCATTGACCCGATATGGCAGTATCTTCGGGTACAGTGCACCACCCCCTTACAGGGTTAAAAAGAAAGATTCCTACTTTCATTGCTACCTGCTTGCTGGCTAGCCAGCTAGCCAGCCCTGTGGGCCTTGCTGCTGCTGCAGCCAAAAAACAAAAGGTGGTGCTGCTGCTGCTTCTGCTGCTTCTGCTTCTGCTTGTGTCTGGCCCCTGTTGGAGCGTCCAGGCACAGGACTTCTGCTGCTGCTGACTAAATGGCCTCCTTAATTGGATCATTTGAGTAGCCAGCACACCTGTGCAGGTAGGGCATGACATGATAGGCAGCTGCCTTGATAGCGGGTGGGTGCTGAATGTTCCTAATTGACAAAATAAGATTAATGCTTATGAAGAAATATAAAATCTCATCCCTTCCCCAATATCGCGCCACACCCCTACCCCTTAATTCCCTGGTTGAACGTGATGGACATATGTCTTTTTTCGACCGTACTAACTATGTAACTATGTAACATAACATGGGGGGGGGGGGGGGGGGGGGTCTCCTGGCTGTTCACACAGGTGTGTCATTGCTGTACATTGACCATGCATTGCTTCTGTGGTATTGCAAAGGCAAAGACAAATGCTTCCAGCCATCCATTGCACTAATGGATTGGTCATCAGCTGGCTGTCTATGTCCCGCATCAATATAGACCAAAGTACAGAGGGTTAGGCTATGCTATTGTGCACCTACCTGATGCATCAGAAGGTGCGAGGCCCTTGCTAAATTCTGTGCACAGACTTTGAGATCTATGCTTTAGACTGTATCTAAACCTGCTCCAACATGGACTGACATTCTGGCCTACTTTCAGCCGATGCGACTTGTCTGTCGCTGAACAGTCGCTTTTTATGTATTCAGCACCTATGTATAATGTTGTAAAAATGCTCTAGAAGCTAAAGTCGCAGAAATGTCACACATATTTGGCCTGCAACTTTCTGTGCGACAAATTCAGACAGGAAAAATCAGTATAAATCCTTAGAAAATTATCCCCCAGTGTCTCCATCTGCTGGCGGTATTGAATAAGCATTGCTGCACTGATGGGGTATGCATTAGACGAAAAAAAAGAAGAAAAAGAAGAATAATACGCCCAGAAAAGAGGCGAAAAGGAGAAAAACGTAAAAAAACGTGAAAAAAAAGTAAGAGGAAGAGAAGGGAAAAAAAGGTGGAAATGGGTTTAAAAGTGATTTCGGCGGAGAAATATATATATATATATATATATATATATATATATATATATATATATATGCGCACACACACACATAGATATAAACGTATTCTCCGTTGAGATATTGCAGCCGCTGCTGTGTCCAGGCCCAGGAGCCTTAGCACTGTGCTGTGATGTCACTCAATACCACTGACATCACTAGGTGTAAACAACATCTCTCCTTTGCTGTGTATGTGACTATGGAGCTGTTTGGTGATGTCGTCTATTACGGCCTTCATAGAAGCAACAGGAGATTGTTGCATCCATCTTGAACCCTCAGAACTACAGTGCTATGATGTCACTCACTTCCACAGGCCTTGCAGAGTGTAAACAACAACAACCCAGCTTTGTTGTGTATGTAACCAAAGGGATTTGTGATGTCACCTAGAACCTTCACAGCAGCGACAGCTTTATGAGGAGCATCAGCACTGCTCTGCCTGAGCAGAACCATCACCGCCATAGGTTGTCAAATAACCCGGATTTAACCCACACAGGTAAGTCCAATGGGGTGCAGGCATGTCCTCTATGCTTACAGCTTCCCGTGGGTGTTGGTTTGATACCGTTTGGGGACAGCCAAGGAGGCATCTGCAGGCAACAAAGGTAGGTGTGTGCTTGTGTGTGTGTTTCCTATGCAGATCCTAAGCCCAGTGTCACATGCAAGTAGGAGGAGTAAGAAGGGTTCCTGGCAAATCCGGGTTATGGATTGCATTTAAAAAGGCCCCGTGGGAGTGCAATGGGCCCCTGTCTTGCTGCTTAGCAATAATGGTATGGGTTTAGGTTCTGCTGTGTGTACTGGTGGTTGACTGCCCCCCAGCCCAGAGTGTGCATGGAAAATTGTCTGGCAGCCTCCCTGACAGCAAGCAGTGATAGTGCCCATGAAGGGGACCTTGTTGGGCCCGCCCCTTTCACGGTTATCGCTTCTCGGCCTTTTGGCTAAGATCAAGTGTAGTATCTGTTCTTATCAGTTTTCATGCTGGTGGGGATGGGTGCTGCATGGAGGATGCAGGTGTACCAGGGCTTTCCGGGGCTGGTTCTGAGGAATCAGCTCGACGGCTGCCCCGATGTGACCTGTTCCCTCCGGGTCTCGCCATGAGGCTGAGAGGGTCTAGAGCCGAGGTACTTTTGTGCCTCGGGGAGTGGTGACCCCGAGGTGCCGAAACTCACTGGGAGAATAGGCTCACTGAGTTGAAGCACGGGCACCATAATCTCTTCACCTTGTGGCACTCACCTCTTGATTCCCGGCCTTCTGGCTAGGATCAGAGAAATTTTTATAGATCCGGCCGGATGTCCGGGCAGTATATCTGCACACATTCACTTATTTATTTCTTTTTTGTCTCACTGTGTCACTTTTTGCGTGTTGTGTGTTCACAGGATTTGTCAGGATGCGGTAGCCCTTCTGGGTGTCCCTCCTGGCGGTCTAGGGGAGGTGTGTGTGGCCATTAGGTTCCGCACCTCCCTGCAAACACCCCGGGTACTCCTGCTTTGGCAGGGTACCTACCGTAATCGGCTCTGCGGGCAGATACCTTGGCCAACGCCAAGGGGGATGCCGGGAGCATTTGTGGTCCCCTAGTAGCTTCGGCGAAAAGGGACATCGAACCTGGAACCTCGCAGGTACCTTTTGGTCCGGAGGTGAAGGGTAAGGTTTGTTGGGGGGCCTCTCTCCTATCGGAGAAGGGCTTGCGATAGACCGCATCCTTTGTGCACGTTTTTTTTAGTGTAACACGTTTGCACTTTTTCTTGCACTTTGGGTGAATCGAAAGCACGTTCCTCGGCTTTAAAAATCTGTTCTTATCAGTTTAATATCTGATACGTCCCCTATCTGGGGACCATATATTAAATGGATTTTTGAGAACGGGGGCCGATTTCGAAGCTTGCTTCCGTCGCCCTATGCATTGACCCGATATGGCAGTATCTTCGGGTACAGTGCACCACCCCCTTACAGGGTTAAAAAGAAAGATTCCTACTTTCATTGCTACCTGCTTGCTGGCTAGCCAGCTAGCCAGCCCTGTGGGCCTTGCTGCTGCTGCAGCCAAAAAACAAAAGGTGGTGCTGCTGCTGCTTCTGCTGCTTCTGCTTCTGCTTGTGTCTGGCCCCTGTTGAAGCGTCCAGGCACAGGACTTCTGCTGCTGCTGACTAAATGGCCTCCTTAATTGGATCATTTGAGTAGCCAGCACACCTGTGCAGGTAGGGCATGACATGATAGGCAGCTGCCTTGATAGCGGGTGGGTGCTGAATGTTCCTAATTGACAAAATAAGATTAATGCTTATGAAGAAATATAAAATCTCATCCCTTCCCCAATATCGCGCCACACCCCTACCCCTTAATTCCCTGGTTGAACGTGATGGACATATGTCTTTTTTCGACCGTACTAACTATGTAACTATGTAACATAACATGGGGGGGGGGGTCTCCTGGCTGTTCACACAGGTGTGTCATTGCTGTACATTGACCATGCATTGCTTCTGTGGTATTGCAAAGGCAAAGACAAATGCTTCCAGCCATCCATTGCACTAATGGATTGGTCATCAGCTGGCTGTCTATGTCCCGCATCAATATAGACCAAAGTACAGAGGGTTAGGCTATGCTATTGTGCACCTACCTGATGCATCAGAAGGTGCGAGGCCCTTGCTAAATTCTGTGCACAGACTTTGAGATCTATGCTTTAGACTGTATCTAAACCTGCTCCAACATGGACTGACATTCTGGCCTACTTTCAGCCGATGCGACTTGTCTGTCGCTGAACAGTCGCTTTTTATGTATTCAGCACCTATGTATAATGTTGTAAAAATGCTCTAGAAGCTAAAGTCGCAGAAATGTCACACATATTTGGCCTGCAACTTTCTGTGCGACAAATTCAGACAGGAAAAATCAGTATAAATCCTTAGAAAATTATCCCCCAGTGTCTCCATCTGCTGGCGGTATTGAATAAGCATTGCTGCACTGATGGGGTATGCATTAGACGAAAAAAAAGAAGAAAAAGAAGAATAATACGCCCAGAAAAGAGGCGAAAAGGAGAAAAACGTAAAAAAACGTGAAAAAAAAGTAAGAGGAAGAGAAGGGAAAAAAAGGTGGAAATGGGTTTAAAAGTGATTTCGGCGGAGAAATATATATATATATATATATATATATATATATATATATATATGCGCACACACACACATAGATATAAACGTATTCTCCGTTGAGATATTGCAGCCGCTGCTGTGTCCAGGCCCAGGAGCCTTAGCACTGTGCTGTGATGTCACTCAATACCACTGACATCACTAGGTGTAAACAACATCTCTCCTTTGCTGTGTATGTGACTATGGAGCTGTTTGGTGATGTCGTCTATTACGGCCTTCATAGAAGCAACAGGAGATTGTTGCATCCATCTTGAACCCTCAGAACTACAGTGCTATGATGTCACTCACTTCCACAGGCCTTGCAGAGTGTAAACAACAACAACCCAGCTTTGTTGTGTATGTAACCAAAGGGATTTGTGATGTCACCTAGAACCTTCACAGCAGCGACAGCTTTATGAGGAGCATCAGCACTGCTCTGCCTGAGCAGAACCATCACCGCCATAGGTTGTCAAATAACCCGGATTTAACCCACACAGGTAAGTCCAATGGGGTGCAGGCATGTCCTCTATGCTTACAGCTTCCCGTGGGTGTTGGTTTGATACCGTTTGGGGACAGCCAAGGAGGCATCTGCAGGCAACAAAGGTAGGTGTGTGCTTGTGTGTGTGTTTCCTATGCAGATCCTAAGCCCAGTGTCACATGCAAGTAGGAGGAGTAAGAAGGGTTCCTGGCAAATCCGGGTTATGGATTGCATTTAAAAAGGCCCCGTGGGAGTGCAATGGGCCCCTGTCTTGCTGCTTAGCAATAATGGTATGGGTTTAGGTTCTGCTGTGTGTACTGGTGGTTGACTGCCCCCCAGCCCAGAGTGTGCATGGAAAATTGTCTGGCAGCCTCCCTGACAGCAAGCAGTGATAGTGCCCATGAAGGGGACCTTGTTGGGCCCGCCCCTTTCACGGTTATCGCTTCTCGGCCTTTTGGCTAAGATCAAGTGTAGTATCTGTTCTTATCAGTTTAATATCTGATACGTCCCCTATCTGGGGACCATATATTAAATGGATTTTTGAGAACGGGGGCCGATTTCGAAGCTTGCTTCCGTCGCCCTATGCATTGACCCGATATGGCAGTATCTTCGGGTACAGTGCACCACCCCCTTACAGGGTTAAAAAGAAAGATTCCTACTTTCATTGCTACCTGCTTGCTGGCTAGCCAGCTAGCCAGCCCTGTGGGCCTTGCTGCTGCTGCAGCCAAAAAACAAAAGGTGGTGCTGCTGCTGCTTCTGCTGCTTCTGCTTCTGCTTGTGTCTGGCCCCTGTTGGAGCGTCCAGGCACAGGACTTCTGCTGCTGCTGACTAAATGGCCTCCTTAATTGGATCATTTGAGTAGCCAGCACACCTGTGCAGGTAGGGCATGACATGATAGGCAGCTGCCTTGATAGCGGGTGGGTGCTGAATGTTCCTAATTGACAAAATAAGATTAATGCTTATGAAGAAATATAAAATCTCATCCCTTCCCCAATATCGCGCCACACCCCTACCCCTTAATTCCCTGGTTGAACGTGATGGACATATGTCTTTTTTCGACCGTACTAACTATGTAACTATGTAACATAACATGGGGGGGGGGGGGTCTCCTGGCTGTTCACACAGGTGTGTCATTGCTGTACATTGACCATGCATTGCTTCTGTGGTATTGCAAAGGCAAAGACAAATGCTTCCAGCCATCCATTGCACTAATGGATTGGTCATCAGCTGGCTGTCTATGTCCCGCATCAATATAGACCAAAGTACAGAGGGTTAGGCTATGCTATTGTGCACCTACCTGATGCATCAGAAGGTGCGAGGCCCTTGCTAAATTCTGTGCACAGACTTTGAGATCTATGCTTTAGACTGTATCTAAACCTGCTCCAACATGGACTGACATTCTGGCCTACTTTCAGCCGATGCGACTTGTCTGTCGCTGAACAGTCGCTTTTTATGTATTCAGCACCTATGTATAATGTTGTAAAAATGCTCTAGAAGCTAAAGTCGCAGAAATGTCACACATATTTGGCCTGCAACTTTCTGTGCGACAAATTCAGACAGGAAAAATCAGTATAAATCCTTAGAAAATTATCCCCCAGTGTCTCCATCTGCTGGCGGTATTGAATAAGCATTGCTGCACTGATGGGGTATGCATTAGACGAAAAAAAAGAAGAAAAAGAAGAATAATACGCCCAGAAAAGAGGCGAAAAGGAGAAAAACGTAAAAAAACGTGAAAAAAAAGTAAGAGGAAGAGAAGGGAAAAAAAGGTGGAAATGGGTTTAAAAGTGATTTTGGCGGAGAAATATATATATATATATATATATATATATATATATATATATATATGCGCACACACACACATAGATATAAACGTATTCTCCGTTGAGATATTGCAGCCGCTGCTGTGTCCAGGCCCAGGAGCCTTAGCACTGTGCTGTGATGTCACTCAATACCACTGACATCACTAGGTGTAAACAACATCTCTCCTTTGCTGTGTATGTGACTATGGAGCTGTTTGGTGATGTCGTCTATTACGGCCTTCATAGAAGCAACAGGAGATTGTTGCATCCATCTTGAACCCTCAGAACTACAGTGCTATGATGTCACTCACTTCCACAGGCCTTGCAGAGTGTAAACAACAACAACCCAGCTTTGTTGTGTATGTAACCAAAGGGATTTGTGATGTCACCTAGAACCTTCACAGCAGCGACAGCTTTATGAGGAGCATCAGCACTGCTCTGCCTGAGCAGAACCATCACCGCCATAGGTTGTCAAATAACCCGGATTTAACCCACACAGGTAAGTCCAATGGGGTGCAGGCATGTCCTCTATGCTTACAGCTTCCCGTGGGTGTTGGTTTGATACCGTTTGGGGACAGCCAAGGAGGCATCTGCAGGCAACAAAGGTAGGTGTGTGCTTGTGTGTGTGTTTCCTATGCAGATCCTAAGCCCAGTGTCACATGCAAGTAGGAGGAGTAAGAAGGGTTCCTGGCAAATCCGGGTTATGGATTGCATTTAAAAAGGCCCCGTGGGAGTGCAATGGGCCCCTGTCTTGCTGCTTAGCAATAATGGTATGGGTTTAGGTTCTGCTGTGTGTACTGGTGGTTGACTGCCCCCCAGCCCAGAGTGTGCATGGAAAATTGTCTGGCAGCCTCCCTGACAGCAAGCAGTGATAGTGCCCATGAAGGGGACCTTGTTGGGCCCGCCCCTTTCACGGTTATCGCTTCTCGGCCTTTTGGCTAAGATCAAGTGTAGTATCTGTTCTTATCAGTTTAATATCTGATACGTCCCCTATCTGGGGACCATATATTAAATGGATTTTTGAGAACGGGGGCCGATTTCGAAGCTTGCTTCCGTCGCCCTATGCATTGACCCGATATGGCAGTATCTTCGGGTACAGTGCACCACCCCCTTACAGGGTTAAAAAGAAAGATTCCTACTTTCATTGCTACCTGCTTGCTGGCTAGCCAGCTAGCCAGCCCTGTGGGCCTTGCTGCTGCTGCAGCCAAAAAACAAAAGGTGGTGCTGCTGCTGCTTCTGCTGCTTCTGCTTCTGCTTGTGTCTGGCCCCTGTTGGAGCGTCCAGGCACAGGACTTCTGCTGCTGCTGACTAAATGGCCTCCTTAATTGGATCATTTGAGTAGCCAGCACACCTGTGCAGGTAGGGCATGACATGATAGGCAGCTGCCTTGATAGCGGGTGGGTGCTGAATGTTCCTAATTGACAAAATAAGATTAATGCTTATGAAGAAATATAAAATCTCATCCCTTCCCCAATATCGCGCCACACCCCTACCCCTTAATTCCCTGGTTGAACGTGATGGACATATGTCTTTTTTCGACCGTACTAACTATGTAACTATGTAACATAACATGGGGGGGGGGGGTCTCCTGGCTGTTCACACAGGTGTGTCATTGCTGTACATTGACCATGCATTGCTTCTGTGGTATTGCAAAGGCAAAGACAAATGCTTCCAGCCATCCATTGCACTAATGGATTGGTCATCAGCTGGCTGTCTATGTCCCGCATCAATATAGACCAAAGTACAGAGGGTTAGGCTATGCTATTGTGCACCTACCTGATGCATCAGAAGGTGCGAGGCCCTTGCTAAATTCTGTGCACAGACTTTGAGATCTATGCTTTAGACTGTATCTAAACCTGCTCCAACATGGACTGACATTCTGGCCTACTTTCAGCCGATGCGACTTGTCTGTCGCTGAACAGTCGCTTTTTATGTATTCAGCACCTATGTATAATGTTGTAAAAATGCTCTAGAAGCTAAAGTCGCAGAAATGTCACACATATTTGGCCTGCAACTTTCTGTGCGACAAATTCAGACAGGAAAAATCAGTATAAATCCTTAGAAAATTATCCCCCAGTGTCTCCATCTGCTGGCGGTATTGAATAAGCATTGCTGCACTGATGGGGTATGCATTAGACGAAAAAAAAGAAGAAAAAGAAGAATAATACGCCCAGAAAAGAGGCGAAAAGGAGAAAAACGTAAAAAAACGTGAAAAAAAAGTAAGAGGAAGAGAAGGGAAAAAAAGGTGGAAATGGGTTTAAAAGTGATTTCGGCGGAGAAATATATATATATATATATATATATATATATATATATATATATATATATATATATATGCGCACACACACACATAGATATAAACGTATTCTCCGTTGAGATATTGCAGCCGCTGCTGTGTCCAGGCCCAGGAGCCTTAGCACTGTGCTGTGATGTCACTCAATACCACTGACATCACTAGGTGTAAACAACATCTCTCCTTTGCTGTGTATGTGACTATGGAGCTGTTTGGTGATGTCGTCTATTACGGCCTTCATAGAAGCAACAGGAGATTGTTGCATCCATCTTGAACCCTCAGAACTACAGTGCTATGATGTCACTCACTTCCACAGGCCTTGCAGAGTGTAAACAACAACAACCCAGCTTTGTTGTGTATGTAACCAAAGGGATTTGTGATGTCACCTAGAACCTTCACAGCAGCGACAGCTTTATGAGGAGCATCAGCACTGCTCTGCCTGAGCAGAACCATCACCGCCATAGGTTGTCAAATAACCCGGATTTAACCCACACAGGTAAGTCCAATGGGGTGCAGGCATGTCCTCTATGCTTACAGCTTCCCGTGGGTGTTGGTTTGATACCGTTTGGGGACAGCCAAGGAGGCATCTGCAGGCAACAAAGGTAGGTGTGTGCTTGTGTGTGTGTTTCCTATGCAGATCCTAAGCCCAGTGTCACATGCAAGTAGGAGGAGTAAGAAGGGTTCCTGGCAAATCCGGGTTATGGATTGCATTTAAAAAGGCCCCGTGGGAGTGCAATGGGCCCCTGTCTTGCTGCTTAGCAATAATGGTATGGGTTTAGGTTCTGCTGTGTGTACTGGTGGTTGACTGCCCCCCAGCCCAGAGTGTGCATGGAAAATTGTCTGGCAGCCTCCCTGACAGCAAGCAGTGATAGTGCCCATGAAGGGGACCTTGTTGGGCCCGCCCCTTTCACGGTTATCGCTTCTCGGCCTTTTGGCTAAGATCAAGTGTAGTATCTGTTCTTATCAGTTTAATATCTGATACGTCCCCTATCTGGGGACCATATATTAAATGGATTTTTGAGAACGGGGGCCGATTTCGAAGCTTGCTTCCGTCGCCCTATGCATTGACCCGATATGGCAGTATCTTCGGGTACAGTGCACCACCCCCTTACAGGGTTAAAAAGAAAGATTCCTACTTTCATTGCTACCTGCTTGCTGGCTAGCCAGCTAGCCAGCCCTGTGGGCCTTGCTGCTGCTGCAGCCAAAAAACAAAAGGTGGTGCTTCTGCTGCTTCTGCTTCTGCTTGTGTCTGGCCCCTGTTGGAGCGTCCAGGCACAGGACTTCTGCTGCTGCTGACTAAATGGCCTCCTTAATTGGATCATTTGAGTAGCCAGCACACCTGTGCAGGTAGGGCATGACATGATAGGCAGCTGCCTTGATAGCGGATGGGTGCTGAATGTTCCTAATTGACAAAATAAGATTAATGCTTATGAAAAAATATAAAATCTCATCCCTTCCCCAATATCGCGCCACACCCCTACCCCTTAATTCCCTGGTTGAACGTGATGGACATATGTCTTTTTTCGACCGTACTAACTATGTAACTATGTAACATAACATGGGGGGGGGGTCTCCTGGCTGTTCACACAGGTGTGTCATTGCTGTACATTGACCATGCATTGCTTCTGTGGTATTGCAAAGGCAAAGACAAATGCTTCCAGCCATCCATTGCACTAATGGATTGGTCATCAGCTGGCTGTCTATGTCCCGCATCAATATAGACCAAAGTACAGAGGGTTAGGCTATGCTATTGTGCACCTACCTGATGCATCAGAAGGTGCGAGGCCCTTGCTAAATTCTGTGCACAGACTTTGAGATCTATGCTTTAGACTGTATCTAAACCTGCTCCAACATGGACTGACATTCTGGCCTACTTTCAGCCGATGCGACTTGTCTGTCGCTGAACAGTCGCTTTTTATGTATTCAGCACCTATGTATAATGTTGTAAAAATGCTCTAGAAGCTAAAGTCGCAGAAATGTCACACATATTTGGCCTGCAACTTTCTGTGCGACAAATTCAGACAGGAAAAATCAGTATAAATCCTTAGAAAATTATCCCCCAGTGTCTCCATCTGCTGGCGGTATTGAATAAGCATTGCTGCACTGATGGGGTATGCATTAGACGAAAAAAAAGAAGAAAAAGAAGAATAATACGCCCAGAAAAGAGGCGAAAAGGAGAAAAACGTAAAAAAACGTGAAAAAAAAGTAAGAGGAAGAGAAGGGAAAAAAAGGTGGAAATGGGTTTAAAAGTGATTTCGGCGGAGAAATATATATATATATATATATATATATATATATATATATATATATATGCGCACACACACACATAGATATAAACGTATTCTCCGTTGAGATATTGCAGCCGCTGCTGTGTCCAGGCCCAGGAGCCTTAGCACTGTGCTGTGATGTCACTCAATACCACTGACATCACTAGGTGTAAACAACATCTCTCCTTTGCTGTGTATGTGACTATGGAGCTGTTTGGTGATGTCGTCTATTACGGCCTTCATAGAAGCAACAGGAGATTGTTGCATCCATCTTGAACCCTCAGAACTACAGTGCTATGATGTCACTCACTTCCACAGGCCTTGCAGAGTGTAAACAACAACAACCCAGCTTTGTTGTGTATGTAACCAAAGGGATTTGTGATGTCACCTAGAACCTTCACAGCAGCGACAGCTTTATGAGGAGCATCAGCACTGCTCTGCCTGAGCAGAACCATCACCGCCATAGGTTGTCAAATAACCCGGATTTAACCCACACAGGTAAGTCCAATGGGGTGCAGGCATGTCCTCTATGCTTACAGCTTCCCGTGGGTGTTGGTTTGATACCGTTTGGGGACAGCCAAGGAGGCATCTGCAGGCAACAAAGGTAGGTGTGTGCTTGTGTGTGTGTTTCCTATGCAGATCCTAAGCCCAGTGTCACATGCAAGTAGGAGGAGTAAGAAGGGTTCCTGGCAAATCCGGGTTATGGATTGCATTTAAAAAGGCCCCGTGGGAGTGCAATGGGCCCCTGTCTTGCTGCTTAGCAATAATGGTATGGGTTTAGGTTCTGCTGTGTGTACTGGTGGTTGACTGCCCCCCAGCCCAGAGTGTGCATGGAAAATTGTCTGGCAGCCTCCCTGACAGCAAGCAGTGATAGTGCCCATGAAGGGGACCTTGTTGGGCCCGCCCCTTTCACGGTTATCGCTTCTCGGCCTTTTGGCTAAGATCAAGTGTAGTATCTGTTCTTATCAGTTTAATATCTGATACGTCCCCTATCTGGGGACCATATATTAAATGGATTTTTGAGAACGGGGGCCGATTTCGAAGCTTGCTTCCGTCGCCCTATGCATTGACCCGATATGGCAGTATCTTCGGGTACAGTGCACCACCCCCTTACAGGGTTAAAAAGAAAGATTCCTACTTTCATTGCTACCTGCTTGCTGGCTAGCCAGCTAGCCAGCCCTGTGGGCCTTGCTGCTGCTGCAGCCAAAAAACAAAAGGTGGTGCTGCTGCTGCTTCTGCTGCTTCTGCTTCTGCTTGTGTCTGGCCCCTGTTGGAGCGTCCAGGCACAGGACTTCTGCTGCTGCTGACTAAATGGCCTCCTTAATTGGATCATTTGAGTAGCCAGCACACCTGTGCAGGTAGGGCATGACATGATAGGCAGCTGCCTTGATAGCGGGTGGGTGCTGAATGTTCCTAATTGACAAAATAAGATTAATGCTTATGAAGAAATATAAAATCTCATCCCTTCCCCAATATCGCGCCACACCCCTACCCCTTAATTCCCTGGTTGAACGTGATGGACATATGTCTTTTTTCGACCGTACTAACTATGTAACTATGTAACATAACATGGGGGGGGGGTCTCCTGGCTGTTCACACAGGTGTGTCATTGCTGTACATTGACCATGCATTGCTTCTGTGGTATTGCAAAGGCAAAGACAAATGCTTCCAGACATCCATTGCACTAATGGATTGGTCATCAGCTGGCTGTCTATGTCCCGCATCAATATAGACCAAAGTACAGAGGGTTAGGCTATGCTATTGTGCACCTACCTGATGCATCAGAAGGTGCGAGGCCCTTGCTAAATTCTGTGCACAGACTTTGAGATCTATGCTTTAGACTGTATCTAAACCTGCTCCAACATGGACTGACATTCTGGCCTACTTTCAGCCGATGCGACTTGTCTGTCGCTGAACAGTCGCTTTCTATGTATTCAGCACCTATGTATAATGTTGTAAAAATGCTCTAGAAGCTAAAGTCGCAGAAATGTCACACATATTTGGCCTGCAACTTTCTGTGCGACAAATTCAGACAGGAAAAATCAGTATAAATCCTTAGAAAATTATCCCCCAGTGTCTCCATCTGCTGGCGGTATTGAATAAGCATTGCTGCACTGATGGGGTATGCATTAGACGAAAAAAAAGAAGAAAAAGAAGAATAATACGCCCAGAAAAGAGGCGAAAAGGAGAAAAACGTAAAAAAACGTGAAAAAAAAGTAAGAGGAAGAGAAGGGAAAAAAAGGTGGAAATGGGTTTAAAAGTGATTTCGGCGGAGAAATATATATATATATATATATATATATATATATATATATATGCGCACACACACACATAGATATAAACGTATTCTCCGTTGAGATATTGCAGCCGCTGCTGTGTCCAGGCCCAGGAGCCTTAGCACTGTGCTGTGATGTCACTCAATACCACTGACATCACTAGGTGTAAACAACATCTCTCCTTTGCTGTGTATGTGACTATGGAGCTGTTTGGTGATGTCGTCTATTACGGCCTTCATAGAAGCAACAGGAGATTGTTGCATCCATCTTGAACCCTCAGAACTACAGTGCTATGATGTCACTCACTTCCACAGGCCTTGCAGAGTGTAAACAACAACAACCCAGCTTTGTTGTGTATGTAACCAAAGGGATTTGTGATGTCACCTAGAACCTTCACAGCAGCGACAGCTTTATGAGGAGCATCAGCACTGCTCTGCCTGAGCAGAACCATCACCGCCATAGGTTGTCAAATAACCCGGATTTAACCCACACAGGTAAGTCCAATGGGGTGCAGGCATGTCCTCTATGCTTACAGCTTCCCGTGGGTGTTGGTTTGATACCGTTTGGGGACAGCCAAGGAGGCATCTGCAGGCAACAAAGGTAGGTGTGTGCTTGTGTGTGTGTTTCCTATGCAGATCCTAAGCCCAGTGTCACATGCAAGTAGGAGGAGTAAGAAGGGTTCCTGGCAAATCCGGGTTATGGATTGCATTTAAAAAGGCCCCGTGGGAGTGCAATGGGCCCCTGTCTTGCTGCTTAGCAATAATGGTATGGGTTTAGGTTCTGCTGTGTGTACTGGTGGTTGACTGCCCCCCAGCCCAGAGTGTGCATGGAAAATTGTCTGGCAGCCTCCCTGACAGCAAGCAGTGATAGTGCCCATGAAGGGGACCTTGTTGGGCCCGCCCCTTTCACGGTTATCGCTTCTCGGCCTTTTGGCTAAGATCAAGTGTAGTATCTGTTCTTATCAGTTTAATATCTGATACGTCCCCTATCTGGGGACCATATATTAAATGGATTTTTGAGAACGGGGGCCGATTTCGAAGCTTGCTTCCGTCGCCCTATGCATTGACCCGATATGGCAGTATCTTCGGGTACAGTGCACCACCCCCTTACAGGGTTAAAAAGAAAGATTCCTACTTTCATTGCTACCTGCTTGCTGGCTAGCCAGCTAGCCAGCCCTGTGGGCCTTGCTGCTGCTGCAGCCAAAAAACAAAAGGTGGTGCTGCTGCTGCTTCTGCTGCTTCTGCTTCTGCTTGTGTCTGGCCCCTGTTGGAGCGTCCAGGCACAGGACTTCTGCTGCTGCTGACTAAATGGCCTCCTTAATTGGATCATTTGAGTAGCCAGCACACCTGTGCAGGTAGGGCATGACATGATAGGCAGCTGCCTTGATAGCGGGTGGGTGCTGAATGTTCCTAATTGACAAAATAAGATTAATGCTTATGAAGAAATATAAAATCTCATCCCTTCCCCAATATCGCGCCACACCCCTACCCCTTAATTCCCTGGTTGAACGTGATGGACATATGTCTTTTTTCGACCGTACTAACTATGTAACTATGTAACATAACATGGGGGGGGGGGGTCTCCTGGCTGTTCACACAGGTGTGTCATTGCTGTACATTGACCATGCATTGCTTCTGTGGTATTGCAAAGGCAAAGACAAATGCTTCCAGCCATCCATTGCACTAATGGATTGGTCATCAGCTGGCTGTCTATGTCCCGCATCAATATAGACCAAAGTACAGAGGGTTAGGCTATGCTATTGTGCACCTACCTGATGCATCAGAAGGTGCGAGGCCCTTGCTAAATTCTGTGCACAGACTTTGAGATCTATGCTTTAGACTGTATCTAAACCTGCTCCAACATGGACTGACATTCTGGCCTACTTTCAGCCGATGCGACTTGTCTGTCGCTGAACAGTCGCTTTTTATGTATTCAGCACCTATGTATAATGTTGTAAAAATGCTCTAGAAGCTAAAGTCGCAGAAATGTCACACATATTTGGCCTGCAACTTTCTGTGCGACAAATTCAGACAGGAAAAATCAGTATAAATCCTTAGAAAATTATCCCCCAGTGTCTCCATCTGCTGGCGGTATTGAATAAGCATTGCTGCACTGATGGGGTATGCATTAGACGAAAAAAAAGAAGAAAAAGAAGAATAATACGCCCAGAAAAGAGGCGAAAAGGAGAAAAACGTAAAAAAACGTGAAAAAAAAGTAAGAGGAAGAGAAGGGAAAAAAAGGTGGAAATGGGTTTAAAAGTGATTTCGGCGGAGAAATATATATATATATATATATATATATATATATATATATATATATGCGCACACACACACATAGATATAAACGTATTCTCCGTTGAGATATTGCAGCCGCTGCTGTGTCCAGGCCCAGGAGCCTTAGCACTGTGCTGTGATGTCACTCAATACCACTGACATCACTAGGTGTAAACAACATCTCTCCTTTGCTGTGTATGTGACTATGGAGCTGTTTGGTGATGTCGTCTATTACGGCCTTCATAGAAGCAACAGGAGATTGTTGCATCCATCTTGAACCCTCAGAACTACAGTGCTATGATGTCACTCACTTCCACAGGCCTTGCAGAGTGTAAACAACAACAACCCAGCTTTGTTGTGTATGTAACCAAAGGGATTTGTGATGTCACCTAGAACCTTCACAGCAGCGACAGCTTTATGAGGAGCATCAGCACTGCTCTGCCTGAGCAGAACCATCACCGCCATAGGTTGTCAAATAACCCGGATTTAACCCACACAGGTAAGTCCAATGGGGTGCAGGCATGTCCTCTATGCTTACAGCTTCCCGTGGGTGTTGGTTTGATACCGTTTGGGGACAGCCAAGGAGGCATCTGCAGGCAACAAAGGTAGGTGTGTGCTTGTGTGTGTGTTTCCTATGCAGATCCTAAGCCCAGTGTCACATGCAAGTAGGAGGAGTAAGAAGGGTTCCTGGCAAATCCGGGTTATGGATTGCATTTAAAAAGGCCCCGTGGGAGTGCAATGGGCCCCTGTCTTGCTGCTTAGCAATAATGGTATGGGTTTAGGTTCTGCTGTGTGTACTGGTGGTTGACTGCCCCCCAGCCCAGAGTGTGCATGGAAAATTGTCTGGCAGCCTCCCTGACAGCAAGCAGTGATAGTGCCCATGAAGGGGACCTTGTTGGGCCCGCCCCTTTCACGGTTATCGCTTCTCGGCCTTTTGGCTAAGATCAAGTGTAGTATCTGTTCTTATCAGTTTAATATCTGATACGTCCCCTATCTGGGGACCATATATTAAATGGATTTTTGAGAACGGGGGCCGATTTCGAAGCTTGCTTCCGTCGCCCTATGCATTGACCCGATATGGCAGTATCTTCGGGTACAGTGCACCACCCCCTTACAGGGTTAAAAAGAAAGATTCCTACTTTCATTGCTACCTGCTTGCTGGCTAGCCAGCTAGCCAGCCCTGTGGGCCTTGCTGCTGCTGCAGCCAAAAAACAAAAGGTGGTGCTGCTGCTGCTTCTGCTGCTTCTGCTTGTGTCTGGCCCCTGTTGGAGCGTCCAGGCACAGGACTTCTGCTGCTGCTGACTAAATGGCCTCCTTAATTGGATCATTTGAGTAGCCAGCACACCTGTGCAGGTAGGGCATGACATGATAGGCAGCTGCCTTGATAGCGGGTGGGTGCTGAATGTTCCTAATTGACAAAATAAGATTAATGCTTATGAAGAAATATAAAATCTCATCCCTTCCCCAATATCGCGCCACACCCCTACCCCTTAATTCCCTGGTTGAACGTGATGGACATATGTCTTTTTTCGACCGTACTAACTATGTAACTATGTAACATAACATGGGGGGGGGGGGTCTCCTGGCTGTTCACACAGGTGTGTCATTGCTGTACATTGACCATGCATTGCTTCTGTGGTATTGCAAAGGCAAAGACAAATGCTTCCAGCCATCCATTGCACTAATGGATTGGTCATCAGCTGGCTGTCTATGTCCCGCATCAATATAGACCAAAGTACAGAGGGTTAGGCTATGCTATTGTGCACCTACCTGATGCATCAGAAGGTGCGAGGCCCTTGCTAAATTCTGTGCACAGACTTTGAGATCTATGCTTTAGACTGTATCTAAACCTGCTCCAACATGGACTGACATTCTGGCCTACTTTCAGCCGATGCGACTTGTCTGTCGCTGAACAGTCGCTTTTTATGTATTCAGCACCTATGTATAATGTTGTAAAAATGCTCTAGAAGCTAAAGTCGCAGAAATGTCACACATATTTGGCCTGCAACTTTCTGTGCGACAAATTCAGACAGGAAAAATCAGTATAAATCCTTAGAAAATTATCCCCCAGTGTCTCCATCTGCTGGCGGTATTGAATAAGCATTGCTGCACTGATGGGGTATGCATTAGACGAAAAAAAAGAAGAAAAAGAAGAATAATACGCCCAGAAAAGAGGCGAAAAGGAGAAAAACGTAAAAAAACGTGAAAAAAAAGTAAGAGGAAGAGAAGGGAAAAAAAGGTGGAAATGGGTTTAAAAGTGATTTCGGCGGAGAAATATATATATATATATATATATATATATATATATATATATATGCGCACACACACACATAGATATAAACGTATTCTCCGTTGAGATATTGCAGCCGCTGCTGTGTCCAGGCCCAGGAGCCTTAGCACTGTGCTGTGATGTCACTCAATACCACTGACATCACTAGGTGTAAACAACATCTCTCCTTTGCTGTGTATGTGACTATGGAGCTGTTTGGTGATGTCGTCTATTACGGCCTTCATAGAAGCAACAGGAGATTGTTGCATCCATCTTGAACCCTCAGAACTACAGTGCTATGATGTCACTCACTTCCACAGGCCTTGCAGAGTGTAAACAACAACAACCCAGCTTTGTTGTGTATGTAACCAAAGGGATTTGTGATGTCACCTAGAACCTTCACAGCAGCGACAGCTTTATGAGGAGCATCAGCACTGCTCTGCCTGAGCAGAACCATCACCGCCATAGGTTGTCAAATAACCCGGATTTAACCCACACAGGTAAGTCCAATGGGGTGCAGGCATGTCCTCTATGCTTACAGCTTCCCGTGGGTGTTGGTTTGATACCGTTTGGGGACAGCCAAGGAGGCATCTGCAGGCAACAAAGGTAGGTGTGTGCTTGTGTGTGTGTTTCCTATGCAGATCCTAAGCCCAGTGTCACATGCAAGTAGGAGGAGTAAGAAGGGTTCCTGGCAAATCCGGGTTATGGATTGCATTTAAAAAGGCCCCGTGGGAGTGCAATGGGCCCCTGTCTTGCTGCTTAGCAATAATGGTATGGGTTTAGGTTCTGCTGTGTGTACTGGTGGTTGACTGCCCCCCAGCCCAGAGTGTGCATGGAAAATTGTCTGGCAGCCTCCCTGACAGCAAGCAGTGATAGTGCCCATGAAGGGGACCTTGTTGGGCCCGCCCCTTTCACGGTTATCGCTTCTCGGCCTTTTGGCTAAGATCAAGTGTAGTATCTGTTCTTATCAGTTTAATATCTGATACGTCCCCTATCTGGGGACCATATATTAAATGGATTTTTGAGAACGGGGGCCGATTTCGAAGCTTGCTTCCGTCGCCCTATGCATTGACCCGATATGGCAGTATCTTCGGGTACAGTGCACCACCCCCTTACAGGGTTAAAAAGAAAGATTCCTACTTTCATTGCTACCTGCTTGCTGGCTAGCCAGCTAGCCAGCCCTGTGGGCCTTGCTGCTGCTGCAGCCAAAAAACAAAAGGTGGTGCTGCTGCTGCTTCTGCTGCTTCTGCTTGTGTCTGGCCCCTGTTGGAGCGTCCAGGCACAGGACTTCTGCTGCTGCTGACTAAATGGCCTCCTTAATTGGATCATTTGAGTAGCCAGCACACCTGTGCAGGTAGGGCATGACATGATAGGCAGCTGCCTTGATAGCGGGTGGGTGCTGAATGTTCCTAATTGACAAAATAAGATTAATGCTTATGAAGAAATATAAAATCTCATCCCTTCCCCAATATCGCGCCACACCCCTACCCCTTAATTCCCTGGTTGAACGTGATGGACATATGTCTTTTTTCGACCGTACTAACTATGTAACTATGTAACATAACATGGGGGGGGGGGGGTCTCCTGGCTGTTCACACAGGTGTGTCATTGCTGTACATTGACCATGCATTGCTTCTGTGGTATTGCAAAGGCAAAGACAAATGCTTCCAGCCATCCATTGCACTAATGGATTGGTCATCAGCTGGCTGTCTATGTCCCGCATCAATATAGACCAAAGTACAGAGGGTTAGGCTATGCTATTGTGCACCTACCTGATGCATCAGAAGGTGCGAGGCCCTTGCTAAATTCTGTGCACAGACTTTGAGATCTATGCTTTAGACTGTATCTAAACCTGCTCCAACATGGACTGACATTCTGGCCTACTTTCAGCCGATGCGACTTGTCTGTAGCTGAACAGTCGCTTTTTATGTATTCAGCACCTATGTATAATGTTGTAAAAATGCTCTAGAAGCTAAAGTCGCAGAAATGTCACACATATTTGGCCTGCAACTTTCTGTGCGACAAATTCAGACAGGAAAAATCAGTATAAATCCTTAGAAAATTATCCCCCAGTGTCTCCATCTGCTGGCGGTATTGAATAAGCATTGCTGCACTGATGGGGTATGCATTAGACGAAAAAAAAGAAGAAAAAGAAGAATAATACGCCCAGAAAAGAGGCGAAAAGGAGAAAAACGTAAAAAAACGTGAAAAAAAAGTAAGAGGAAGAGAAGGGAAAAAAAGGTGGAAATGGGTTTAAAAGTGATTTCGGCGGAGAAATATATATATATATATATATATATATATATATATATATATATATATATGCGCACACACACACATAGATATAAACGTATTCTCCGTTGAGATATTGCAGCCGCTGCTGTGTCCAGGCCCAGGAGCCTTAGCACTGTGCTGTGATGTCACTCAATACCACTGACATCACTAGGTGTAAACAACATCTCTCCTTTGCTGTGTATGTGACTATGGAGCTGTTTGGTGATGTCGTCTATTACGGCCTTCATAGAAGCAACAGGAGATTGTTGCATCCATCTTGAACCCTCAGAACTACAGTGCTATGATGTCACTCACTTCCACAGGCCTTGCAGAGTGTAAACAACAACAACCCAGCTTTGTTGTGTATGTAACCAAAGGGATTTGTGATGTCACCTAGAACCTTCACAGCAGCGACAGCTTTATGAGGAGCATCAGCACTGCTCTGCCTGAGCAGAACCATCACCGCCATAGGTTGTCAAATAACCCGGATTTAACCCACACAGGTAAGTCCAATGGGGTGCAGGCATGTCCTCTATGCTTACAGCTTCCCGTGGGTGTTGGTTTGATACCGTTTGGGGACAGCCAAGGAGGCATCTGCAGGCAACAAAGGTAGGTGTGTGCTTGTGTGTGTGTTTCCTATGCAGATCCTAAGCCCAGTGTCACATGCAAGTAGGAGGAGTAAGAAGGGTTCCTGGCAAATCCGGGTTATGGATTGCATTTAAAAAGGCCCCGTGGGAGTGCAATGGGCCCCTGTCTTGCTGCTTAGCAATAATGGTATGGGTTTAGGTTCTGCTGTGTGTACTGGTGGTTGACTGCCCCCCAGCCCAGAGTGTGCATGGAAAATTGTCTGGCAGCCTCCCTGACAGCAAGCAGTGATAGTGCCCATGAAGGGGACCTTGTTGGGCCCGCCCCTTTCACGGTTATCGCTTCTCGGCCTTTTGGCTAAGATCAAGTGTAGTATCTGTTCTTATCAGTTTAATATCTGATACGTCCCCTATCTGGGGACCATATATTAAATGGATTTTTGAGAACGGGGGCCGATTTCGAAGCTTGCTTCCGTCGCCCTATGCATTGACCCGATATGGCAGTATCTTCGGGTACAGTGCACCACCCCCTTACAGGGTTAAAAAGAAAGATTCCTACTTTCATTGCTACCTGCTTGCTGGCTAGCCAGCTAGCCAGCCCTGTGGGCCTTGCTGCTGCTGCAGCCAAAAAACAAAAGGTGGTGCTGCTGCTGCTTCTGCTGCTTCTGCTTCTGCTTGTGTCTGGCCCCTGTTGGAGCGTCCAGGCACAGGACTTCTGCTGCTGCTGACTAAATGGCCTCCTTAATTGGATCATTTGAGTAGCCAGCACACCTGTGCAGGTAGGGCATGACATGATAGGCAGCTGCCTTGATAGCGGGTGGGTGCTGAATGTTCCTAATTGACAAAATAAGATTAATGCTTATGAAGAAATATAAAATCTCATCCCTTCCCCAATATCGCGCCACACCCCTACCCCTTAATTCCCTGGTTGAACGTGATGGACATATGTCTTTTTTCGACCGTACTAACTATGTAACTATGTAACATAACATGGGGGGGGGGTCTCCTGGCTGTTCACACAGGTGTGTCATTGCTGTACATTGACCATGCATTGCTTCTGTGGTATTGCAAAGGCAAAGACAAATGCTTCCAGCCATCCATTGCACTAATGGATTGGTCATCAGCTGGCTGTCTATGTCCCGCATCAATATAGACCAAAGTACAGAGGGTTAGGCTATGCTATTGTGCACCTACCTGATGCATCAGAAGGTGCGAGGCCCTTGCTAAATTCTGTGCACAGACTTTGAGATCTATGCTTTAGACTGTATCTAAACCTGCTCCAACATGGACTGACATTCTGGCCTACTTTCAGCCGATGCGACTTGTCTGTCGCTGAACAGTCGCTTTTTATGTATTCAGCACCTATGTATAATGTTGTAAAAATGCTCTAGAAGCTAAAGTCGCAGAAATGTCACACATGTTTGGCCTGCAACTTTCTGTGCGACAAATTCAGACAGGAAAAATCAGTATAAATCCTTAGAAAATTATCCCCCAGTGTCTCCATCTGCTGGCGGTATTGAATAAGCATTGCTGCACTGATGGGGTATGCATTAGACGAAAAAAAAGAAGAAAAAGAAGAATAATACGCCCAGAAAAGAGGCGAAAAGGAGAAAAACGTAAAAAAACTTGAAAAAAAAGTAAGAGGAAGAGAAGGGAAAAAAAGGTGGAAATGGGTTTAAAAGTGATTTCGGCGGAGAAATATATATATATATATATATATATATATATATATATATATATATATATGCGCACACACACACATAGATATAAACGTATTCTCCGTTGAGATATTGCAGCCGCTGCTGTGTCCAGGCCCAGGAGCCTTAGCACTGTGCTGTGATGTCACTCAATACCACTGACATCACTAGGTGTAAACAACATCTCTCCTTTGCTGTGTATGTGACTATGGAGCTGTTTGGTGATGTCGTCTATTACGGCCTTCATAGAAGCAACAGGAGATTGTTGCATCCATCTTGAACCCTCAGAACTACAGTGCTATGATGTCACTCACTTCCACAGGCCTTGCAGAGTGTAAACAACAACAACCCAGCTTTGTTGTGTATGTAACCAAAGGGATTTGTGATGTCACCTAGAACCTTCACAGCAGCGACAGCTTTATGAGGAGCATCAGCACTGCTCTGCCTGAGCAGAACCATCACCGCCATAGGTTGTCAAATAACCCGGATTTAACCCACACAGGTAAGTCCAATGGGGTGCAGGCATGTCCTCTATGCTTACAGCTTCCCGTGGGTGTTGGTTTGATACCGTTTGGGGACAGCCAAGGAGGCATCTGCAGGCAACAAAGGTAGGTGTGTGCTTGTGTGTGTGTTTCCTATGCAGATCCTAAGCCCAGTGTCACATGCAAGTAGGAGGAGTAAGAAGGGTTCCTGGCAAATCCGGGTTATGGATTGCATTTAAAAAGGCCCCGTGGGAGTGCAATGGGCCCCTGTCTTGCTGCTTAGCAATAATGGTATGGGTTTAGGTTCTGCTGTGTGTACTGGTGGTTGACTGCCCCCCAGCCCAGAGTGTGCATGGAAAATTGTCTGGCAGCCTCCCTGACAGCAAGCAGTGATAGTGCCCATGAAGGGGACCTTGTTGGGCCCGCCCCTTTCACGGTTATCGCTTCTCGGCCTTTTGGCTAAGATCAAGTGTAGTATCTGTTCTTATCAGTTTAATATCTGATACGTCCCCTATCTGGGGACCATATATTAAATGGATTTTTGAGAACGGGGGCCGATTTCGAAGCTTGCTTCCGTCGCCCTATGCATTGACCCGATATGGCAGTATCTTCGGGTACAGTGCACCACCCCCTTACAGGGTTAAAAAGAAAGATTCCTACTTTCATTGCTACCTGCTTGCTGGCTAGCCAGCTAGCCAGCCCTGTGGGCCTTGCTGCTGCTGCAGCCAAAAAACAAAAGGTGGTGCTGCTGCTGCTTCTGCTGCTTCTGCTTCTGCTTGTGTCTGGCCCCTGTTGGAGCGTCCAGGCACAGGACTTCTGCTGCTGCTGACTAAATGGCCTCCTTAATTGGATCATTTGAGTAGCCAGCACACCTGTGCAGGTAGGGCATGACATGATAGGCAGCTGCCTTGATAGCGGGTGGGTGCTGAATGTTCCTAATTGACAAAATAAGATTAATGCTTATGAAGAAATATAAAATCTCATCCCTTCCCCAATATCGCGCCACACCCCTACCCCTTAATTCCCTGGTTGAACGTGATGGACATATGTCTTTTTTCGACCGTACTAACTATGTAACTATGTAACATAACATGGGGGGGGGGGGGGTCTCCTGGCTGTTCACACAGGTGTGTCATTGCTGTACATTGACCATGCATTGCTTCTGTGGTATTGCAAAGGCAAAGACAAATGCTTCCAGCCATCCATTGCACTAATGGATTGGTCATCAGCTGGCTGTCTATGTCCCGCATCAATATAGACCAAAGTACAGAGGGTTAGGCTATGCTATTGTGCACCTACCTGATGCATCAGAAGGTGCGAGGCCCTTGCTAAATTCTGTGCACAGACTTTGAGATCTATGCTTTAGACTGTATCTAAACCTGCTCCAACATGGACTGACATTCTGGCCTACTTTCAGCCGATGCGACTTGTCTGTCGCTGAACAGTCGCTTTTTATGTATTCAGCACCTATGTATAATGTTGTAAAAATGCTCTAGAAGCTAAAGTCGCAGAAATGTCACACATATTTGGCCTGCAACTTTCTGTGCGACAAATTCAGACAGGAAAAATCAGTATAAATCCTTAGAAAATTATCCCCCAGTGTCTCCATCTGCTGGCGGTATTGAATAAGCATTGCTGCACTGATGGGGTATGCATTAGACGAAAAAAAAGAAGAAAAAGAAGAATAATACGCCCAGAAAAGAGGCGAAAAGGAGAAAAACGTAAAAAAACGTGAAAAAAAAGTAAGAGGAAGAGAAGGGAAAAAAAGGTGGAAATGGGTTTAAAAGTGATTTCGGCGGAGAAATATATATATATATATATATATATATATATATATATATATATATATATGCGCACACACACACATAGATATAAACGTATTCTCCGTTGAGATATTGCAGCCGCTGCTGTGTCCAGGCCCAGGAGCCTTAGCACTGTGCTGTGATGTCACTCAATACCACTGACATCACTAGGTGTAAACAACATCTCTCCTTTGCTGTGTATGTGACTATGGAGCTGTTTGGTGATGTCGTCTATTACGGCCTTCATAGAAGCAACAGGAGATTGTTGCATCCATCTTGAACCCTCAGAACTACAGTGCTATGATGTCACTCACTTCCACAGGCCTTGCAGAGTGTAAACAACAACAACCCAGCTTTGTTGTGTATGTAACCAAAGGGATTTGTGATGTCACCTAGAACCTTCACAGCAGCGACAGCTTTATGAGGAGCATCAGCACTGCTCTGCCTGAGCAGAACCATCACCGCCATAGGTTGTCAAATAACCCGGATTTAACCCACACAGGTAAGTCCAATGGGGTGCAGGCATGTCCTCTATGCTTACAGCTTCCCGTGGGTGTTGGTTTGATACCGTTTGGGGACAGCCAAGGAGGCATCTGCAGGCAACAAAGGTAGGTGTGTGCTTGTGTGTGTGTTTCCTATGCAGATCCTAAGCCCAGTGTCACATGCAAGTAGGAGGAGTAAGAAGGGTTCCTGGCAAATCCGGGTTATGGATTGCATTTAAAAAGGCCCCGTGGGAGTGCAATGGGCCCCTGTCTTGCTGCTTAGCAATAATGGTATGGGTTTAGGTTCTGCTGTGTGTACTGGTGGTTGACTGCCCCCCAGCCCAGAGTGTGCATGGAAAATTGTCTGGCAGCCTCCCTGACAGCAAGCAGTGATAGTGCCCATGAAGGGGACCTTGTTGGGCCCGCCCCTTTCACGGTTATCGCTTCTCGGCCTTTTGGCTAAGATCAAGTGTAGTATCTGTTCTTATCAGTTTAATATCTGATACGTCCCCTATCTGGGGACCATATATTAAATGGATTTTTGAGAACGGGGGCCGATTTCGAAGCTTGCTTCCGTCGCCCTATGCATTGACCCGATATGGCAGTATCTTCGGGTACAGTGCACCACCCCCTTACAGGGTTAAAAAGAAAGATTCCTACTTTCATTGCTACCTGCTTGCTGGCTAGCCAGCTAGCCAGCCCTGTGGGCCTTGCTGCTGCTGCAGCCAAAAAACAAAAGGTGGTGCTGCTGCTGCTTCTGCTGCTTCTGCTTCTGCTTGTGTCTGGCCCCTGTTGGGCACAGGACTTCTGCTGCTGCTGACTAAATGGCCTCCTTAATTGGATCATTTGAGTAGCCAGCACACCTGTGCAGGTAGGGCATGACATGATAGGCAGCTGCCTTGATAGCGGGTGGGTGCTGAATGTTCCTAATTGACAAAATAAGATTAATGCTTATGAAGAAATATAAAATCTCATCCCTTCCCCAATATCGCGCCACACCCCTACCCCTTAATTCCCTGGTTGAACGTGATGGACATATGTCTTTTTTCGACCGTACTAACTATGTAACTATGTAACATAACATATAACATGGGGGGGGGGGTCTCCTGGCTGTTCACACAGGTGTGTCATTGCTGTACATTGACCATGCATTGCTTCTGTGGTATTGCAAAGGCAAAGACAAATGCTTCCAGCCATCCATTGCACTAATGGATTGGTCATCAGCTGGCTGTCTATGTCCCGCATCAATATAGACCAAAGTACAGAGGGTTAGGCTATGCTATTGTGCACCTACCTGATGCATCAGAAGGTGCGAGGCCCTTGCTAAATTCTGTGCACAGACTTTGAGATCTATGCTTTAGACTGTATCTAAACCTGCTCCAACATGGACTGACATTCTGGCCTACTTTCAGCCGATGCGACTTGTCTGTCGCTGAACAGTCGCTTTTTATGTATTCAGCACCTATGTATAATGTTGTAAAAATGCTCTAGAAGCTAAAGTCGCAGAAATGTCACACATATTTGGCCTGCAACTTTCTGTGCGACAAATTCAGACAGGAAAAATCAGTATAAATCCTTAGAAAATTATCCCCCAGTGTCTCCATCTGCTGGCGGTATTGAATAAGCATTGCTGCACTGATGGGGTATGCATTAGACGAAAAAAAAGAAGAAAAAGAAGAATAATACGCCCAGAAAAGAGGCGAAAAGGAGAAAAACGTAAAAAAACGTGAAAAAAAAGTAAGAGGAAGAGAAGGGAAAAAAAGGTGGAAATGGGTTTAAAAGTGATTTCGGCGGAGAAATATATATATATATATATATATATATATATATATATATATATATGCGCACACACACACATAGATATAAACGTATTCTCCGTTGAGATATTGCAGCCGCTGCTGTGTCCAGGCCCAGGAGCCTTAGCACTGTGCTGTGATGTCACTCAATACCACTGACATCACTAGGTGTAAACAACATCTCTCCTTTGCTGTGTATGTGACTATGGAGCTGTTTGGTGATGTCGTCTATTACGGCCTTCATAGAAGCAACAGGAGATTGTTGCATCCATCTTGAACCCTCAGAACTACAGTGCTATGATGTCACTCACTTCCACAGGCCTTGCAGAGTGTAAACAACAACAACCCAGCTTTGTTGTGTATGTAACCAAAGGGATTTGTGATGTCACCTAGAACCTTCACAGCAGCGACAGCTTTATGAGGAGCATCAGCACTGCTCTGCCTGAGCAGAACCATCACCGCCATAGGTTGTCAAATAACCCGGATTTAACCCACACAGGTAAGTCCAATGGGGTGCAGGCATGTCCTCTATGCTTACAGCTTCCCGTGGGTGTTGGTTTGATACCGTTTGGGGACAGCCAAGGAGGCATCTGCAGGCAACAAAGGTAGGTGTGTGCTTGTGTGTGTGTTTCCTATGCAGATCCTAAGCCCAGTGTCACATGCAAGTAGGAGGAGTAAGAAGGGTTCCTGGCAAATCCGGGTTATGGATTGCATTTAAAAAGGCCCCGTGGGAGTGCAATGGGCCCCTGTCTTGCTGCTTAGCAATAATGGTATGGGTTTAGGTTCTGCTGTGTGTACTGGTGGTTGACTGCCCCCCAGCCCAGAGTGTGCATGGAAAATTGTCTGGCAGCCTCCCTGACAGCAAGCAGTGATAGTGCCCATGAAGGGGACCTTGTTGGGCCCGCCCCTTTCACGGTTATCGCTTCTCGGCCTTTTGGCTAAGATCAAGTGTAGTATCTGTTCTTATCAGTTTAATATCTGATACGTCCCCTATCTGGGGACCATATATTAAATGGATTTTTGAGAACGGGGGCCGATTTCGAAGCTTGCTTCCGTCGCCCTATGCATTGACCCGATATGGCAGTATCTTCGGGTACAGTGCACCACCCCCTTACAGGGTTAAAAAGAAAGATTCCTACTTTCATTGCTACCTGCTTGCTGGCTAGCCAGCTAGCCAGCCCTGTGGGCCTTGCTGCTGCTGCAGCCAAAAAACAAAAGGTGGTGCTGCTGCTGCTTCTGCTGCTTCTGCTTCTGCTTGTGTCTGGCCCCTGTTGGAGCGTCCAGGCACAGGACTTCTGCTGCTGCTGACTAAATGGCCTCCTTAATTGGATCATTTGAGTAGCCAGCACACCTGTGCAGGTAGGGCATGACATGATAGGCAGCTGCCTTGATAGCGGGTGGGTGCTGAATGTTCCTAATTGACAAAATAAGATTAATGCTTATGAAGAAATATAAAATCTCATCCCTTCCCCAATATCGCGCCACACCCCTACCCCTTAATTCCCTGGTTGAACGTGATGGACATATGTCTTTTTTCGACCGTACTAACTATGTAACTATGTAACATAACATGGGGGGGGGGGGGGGGTCTCCTGGCTGTTCACACAGGTGTGTCATTGCTGTACATTGACCATGCATTGCTTCTGTGGTATTGCAAAGGCAAAGACAAATGCTTCCAGCCATCCATTGCACTAATGGATTGGTCATCAGCTGGCTGTCTATGTCCCGCATCAATATAGACCAAAGTACAGAGGGTTAGGCTATGCTATTGTGCACCTACCTGATGCATCAGAAGGTGCGAGGCCCTTGCTAAATTCTGTGCACAGACTTTGAGATCTATGCTTTAGACTGTATCTAAACCTGCTCCAACATGGACTGACATTCTGGCCTACTTTCAGCCGATGCGACTTGTCTGTCGCTGAACAGTCGCTTTTTATGTATTCAGCACCTATGTATAATGTTGTAAAAATGCTCTAGAAGCTAAAGTCGCAGAAATGTCACACATATTTGGCCTGCAACTTTCTGTGCGACAAATTCAGACAGGAAAAATCAGTATAAATCCTTAGAAAATTATCCCCCAGTGTCTCCATCTGCTGGCGGTATTGAATAAGCATTGCTGCACTGATGGGGTATGCATTAGACGAAAAAAAAGAAGAAAAAGAAGAATAATACGCCCAGAAAAGAGGCGAAAAGGAGAAAAACGTAAAAAAACGTGAAAAAAAAGTAAGAGGAAGAGAAGGGAAAAAAAGGTGGAAATGGGTTTAAAAGTGATTTCGGCGGAGAAATATATATATATATATATATATATATATATATATATATATATATATATGCGCACACACACACATAGATATAAACGTATTCTCCGTTGAGATATTGCAGCCGCTGCTGTGTCCAGGCCCAGGAGCCTTAGCACTGTGCTGTGATGTCACTCAATACCACTGACATCACTAGGTGTAAACAACATCTCTCCTTTGCTGTGTATGTGACTATGGAGCTGTTTGGTGATGTCGTCTATTACGGCCTTCATAGAAGCAACAGGAGATTGTTGCATCCATCTTGAACCCTCAGAACTACAGTGCTATGATGTCACTCACTTCCACAGGCCTTGCAGAGTGTAAACAACAACAACCCAGCTTTGTTGTGTATGTAACCAAAGGGATTTGTGATGTCACCTAGAACATTCACAGCAGCGACAGCTTTATGAGGAGCATCAGCACTGCTCTGCCTGAGCAGAACCATCACCGCCATAGGTTGTCAAATAACCCGGATTTAACCCACACAGGTAAGTCCAATGGGGTGCAGGCATGTCCTCTATGCTTACAGCTTCCCGTGGGTGTTGGTTTGATACCGTTTGGGGACAGCCAAGGAGGCATCTGCAGGCAACAAAGGTAGGTGTGTGCTTGTGTGTGTGTTTCCTATGCAGATCCTAAGCCCAGTGTCACATGCAAGTAGGAGGAGTAAGAAGGGTTCCTGGCAAATCCGGGTTATGGATTGCATTTAAAAAGGCCCCGTGGGAGTGCAATGGGCCCCTGTCTTGCTGCTTAGCAATAATGGTATGGGTTTAGGTTCTGCTGTGTGTACTGGTGGTTGACTGCCCCCCAGCCCAGAGTGTGCATGGAAAATTGTCTGGCAGCCTCCCTGACAGCAAGCAGTGATAGTGCCCATGAAGGGGACCTTGTTGGGCCCGCCCCTTTCACGGTTATCGCTTCTCGGCCTTTTGGCTAAGATCAAGTGTAGTATCTGTTCTTATCAGTTTAATATCTGATACGTCCCCTATCTGGGGACCATATATTAAATGGATTTTTGAGAACGGGGGCCGATTTCGAAGCTTGCTTCCGTCGCCCTATGCATTGACCCGATATGGCAGTATCTTCGGGTACAGTGCACCACCCCCTTACAGGGTTAAAAAGAAAGATTCCTACTTTCATTGCTACCTGCTTGCTGGCTAGCCAGCTAGCCAGCCCTGTGGGCCTTGCTGCTGCTGCAGCCAAAAAACAAAAGGTGGTGCTGCTGCTGCTTCTGCTGCTTCTGCTTCTGCTTGTGTCTGGCCCCTGTTGGAGCGTCCAGGCACAGGACTTCTGCTGCTGCTGACTAAATGGCCTCCTTAATTGGATCATTTGAGTAGCCAGCACACCTGTGCAGGTAGGGCATGACATGATAGGCAGCTGCCTTGATAGCGGGTGGGTGCTGAATGTTCCTAATTGACAAAATAAGATTAATGCTTATGAAGAAATATAAAATCTCATCCCTTCCCCAATATCGCGCCACACCCCTACCCCTTAATTCCCTGGTTGAACGTGATGGACATATGTCTTTTTTCGACCGTACTAACTATGTAACTATGTAACATAACATGGGGGGGGGGGGGGTCTCCTGGCTGTTCACACAGGTGTGTCATTGCTGTACATTGACCATGCATTGCTTCTGTGGTATTGCAAAGGCAAAGACAAATGCTTCCAGCCATCCATTGCACTAATGGATTGGTCATCAGCTGGCTGTCTATGTCCCGCATCAATATAGACCAAAGTACAGAGGGTTAGGCTATGCTATTGTGCACCTACCTGATGCATCAGAAGGTGCGAGGCCCTTGCTAAATTCTGTGCACAGACTTTGAGATCTATGCTTTAGACTGTATCTAAACCTGCTCCAACATGGACTGACATTCTGGCCTACTTTCAGCCGATGCGACTTGTCTGTCGCTGAACAGTCGCTTTTTATGTATTCAGCACCTATGTATAATGTTGTAAAAATGCTCTAGAAGCTAAAGTCGCAGAAATGTCACACATATTTGGCCTGCAACTTTCTGTGCGACAAATTCAGACAGGAAAAATCAGTATAAATCCTTAGAAAATTATCCCCCAGTGTCTCCATCTGCTGGCGGTATTGAATAAGCATTGCTGCACTGATGGGGTATGCATTAGACGAAAAAAAAGAAGAAAAAGAAGAATAATACGCCCAGAAAAGAGGCGAAAAGGAGAAAAACGTAAAAAAACGTGAAAAAAAAGTAAGAGGAAGAGAAGGGAAAAAAAGGTGGAAATGGGTTTAAAAGTGATTTCGGCGGAGAAATATATATATATATATATATATATATATATATATATATATATGCGCACACACACACATAGATATAAACGTATTCTCCGTTGAGATATTGCAGCCGCTGCTGTGTCCAGGCCCAGGAGCCTTAGCACTGTGCTGTGATGTCACTCAATACCACTGACATCACTAGGTGTAAACAACATCTCTCCTTTGCTGTGTATGTGACTATGGAGCTGTTTGGTGATGTCGTCTATTACGGCCTTCATAGAAGCAACAGGAGATTGTTGCATCCATCTTGAACCCTCAGAACTACAGTGCTATGATGTCACTCACTTCCACAGGCCTTGCAGAGTGTAAACAACAACAACCCAGCTTTGTTGTGTATGTAACCAAAGGGATTTGTGATGTCACCTAGAACCTTCACAGCAGCGACAGCTTTATGAGGAGCATCAGCACTGCTCTGCCTGAGCAGAACCATCACCGCCATAGGTTGTCAAATAACCCGGATTTAACCCACACAGGTAAGTCCAATGGGGTGCAGGCATGTCCTCTATGCTTACAGCTTCCCGTGGGTGTTGGTTTGATACCGTTTGGGGACAGCCAAGGAGGCATCTGCAGGCAACAAAGGTAGGTGTGTGCTTGTGTGTGTGTTTCCTATGCAGATCCTAAGCCCAGTGTCACATGCAAGTAGGAGGAGTAAGAAGGGTTCCTGGCAAATCCGGGTTATGGATTGCATTTAAAAAGGCCCCGTGGGAGTGCAATGGGCCCCTGTCTTGCTGCTTAGCAATAATGGTATGGGTTTAGGTTCTGCTGTGTGTACTGGTGGTTGACTGCCCCCCAGCCCAGAGTGTGCATGGAAAATTGTCTGGCAGCCTCCCTGACAGCAAGCAGTGATAGTGCCCATGAAGGGGACCTTGTTGGGCCCGCCCCTTTCACGGTTATCGCTTCTCGGCCTTTTGGCTAAGATCAAGTGTAGTATCTGTTCTTATCAGTTTAATATCTGATACGTCCCCTATCTGGGGACCATATATTAAATGGATTTTTGAGAACGGGGGCCGATTTCGAAGCTTGCTTCCGTCGCCCTATGCATTGACCCGATATGGCAGTATCTTCGGGTACAGTGCACCACCCCCTTACAGGGTTAAAAAGAAAGATTCCTACTTTCATTGCTACCTGCTTGCTGGCTAGCCAGCTAGCCAGCCCTGTGGGCCTTGCTGCTGCTGCAGCCAAAAAACAAAAGGTGGTGCTGCTGCTGCTTCTGCTGCTTCTGCTTCTGCTTGTGTCTGGCCCCTGTTGGAGCGTCCAGGCACAGGACTTCTGCTGCTGCTGACTAAATGGCCTCCTTAATTGGATCATTTGAGTAGCCAGCACACCTGTGCAGGTAGGGCATGACATGATAGGCAGCTGCCTTGATAGCGGGTGGGTGCTGAATGTTCCTAATTGACAAAATAAGATTAATGCTTATGAAGAAATATAAAATCTCATCCCTTCCCCAATATCGCGCCACACCCCTACCCCTTAATTCCCTGGTTGAACGTGATGGACATATGTCTTTTTTCGACCGTACTAACTATGTAACTATGTAACATAACATGGGGGGGGGGGGGGTCTCCTGGCTGTTCACACAGGTGTGTCATTGCTGTACATTGACCATGCATTGCTTCTGTGGTATTGCAAAGGCAAAGACAAATGCTTCCAGCCATCCATTGCACTAATGGATTGGTCATCAGCTGGCTGTCTATGTCCCGCATCAATATAGACCAAAGTACAGAGGGTTAGGCTATGCTATTGTGCACCTACCTGATGCATCAGAAGGTGCGAGGCCCTTGCTAAATTCTGTGCACAGACTTTGAGATCTATGCTTTAGACTGTATCTAAACCTGCTCCAACATGGACTGACATTCTGGCCTACTTTCAGCCGATGCGACTTGTCTGTCGCTGAACAGTCGCTTTTTATGTATTCAGCACCTATGTATAATGTTGTAAAAATGCTCTAGAAGCTAAAGTCGCAGAAATGTCACACATATTTGGCCTGCAACTTTCTGTGCGACAAATTCAGACAGGAAAAATCAGTATAAATCCTTAGAAAATTATCCCCCAGTGTCTCCATCTGCTGGCGGTATTGAATAAGCATTGCTGCACTGATGGGGTATGCATTAGACGAAAAAAAAGAAGAAAAAGAAGAATAATACGCCCAGAAAAGAGGCGAAAAGGAGAAAAACGTAAAAAAACGTGAAAAAAAAGTAAGAGGAAGAGAAGGGAAAAAAAGGTGGAAATGGGTTTAAAAGTGATTTCGGCGGAGAATATATATATATATATATATATATATATATATATATATATATATATATATATATGCGCACACACACACATAGATATAAACGTATTCTCCGTTGAGATATTGCAGCCGCTGCTGTGTCCAGGCCCAGGAGCCTTAGCACTGTGCTGTGATGTCACTCAATACCACTGACATCACTAGGTGTAAACAACATCTCTCCTTTGCTGTGTATGTGACTATGGAGCTGTTTGGTGATGTCGTCTATTACGGCCTTCATAGAAGCAACAGGAGATTGTTGCATCCATCTTGAACCCTCAGAACTACAGTGCTATGATGTCACTCACTTCCACAGGCCTTGCAGAGTGTAAACAACAACAACCCAGCTTTGTTGTGTATGTAACCAAAGGGATTTGTGATGTCACCTAGAACCTTCACAGCAGCGACAGCTTTATGAGGAGCATCAGCACTGCTCTGCCTGAGCAGAACCATCACCGCCATAGGTTGTCAAATAACCCGGATTTAACCCACACAGGTAAGTCCAATGGGGTGCAGGCATGTCCTCTATGCTTACAGCTTCCCGTGGGTGTTGGTTTGATACCGTTTGGGGACAGCCAAGGAGGCATCTGCAGGCAACAAAGGTAGGTGTGTGCTTGTGTGTGTGTTTCCTATGCAGATCCTAAGCCCAGTGTCACATGCAAGTAGGAGGAGTAAGAAGGGTTCCTGGCAAATCCGGGTTATGGATTGCATTTAAAAAGGCCCCGTGGGAGTGCAATGGGCCCCTGTCTTGCTGCTTAGCAATAATGGTATGGGTTTAGGTTCTGCTGTGTGTACTGGTGGTTGACTGCCCCCCAGCCCAGAGTGTGCATGGAAAATTGTCTGGCAGCCTCCCTGACAGCAAGCAGTGATAGTGCCCATGAAGGGGACCTTGTTGGGCCCGCCCCTTTCACGGTTATCGCTTCTCGGCCTTTTGGCTAAGATCAAGTGTAGTATCTGTTCTTATCAGTTTAATATCTGATACGTCCCCTATCTGGGGACCATATATTAAATGGATTTTTGAGAACGGGGGCCGATTTCGAAGCTTGCTTCCGTCGCCCTATGCATTGACCCGATATGGCAGTATCTTCGGGTACAGTGCACCACCCCCTTACAGGGTTAAAAAGAAAGATTCCTACTTTCATTGCTACCTGCTTGCTGGCTAGCCAGCTAGCCAGCCCTGTGGGCCTTGCTGCTGCTGCAGCCAAAAAACAAAAGGTGGTGCTGCTGCTGCTTCTGCTGCTTCTGCTTCTGCTTGTGTCTGGCCCCTGTTGGAGCGTCCAGGCACAGGACTTCTGCTGCTGCTGACTAAATGGCCTCCTTAATTGGATCATTTGAGTAGCCAGCACACCTGTGCAGGTAGGGCATGACATGATAGGCAGCTGCCTTGATAGCGGGTGGGTGCTGAATGTTCCTAATTGACAAAATAAGATTAATGCTTATGAAGAAATATAAAATCTCATCCCTTCCCCAATATCGCGCCACACCCCTACCCCTTAATTCCCTGGTTGAACGTGATGGACATATGTCTTTTTTCGACCGTACTAACTATGTAACTATGTAACATAACATGGGGGGGGGGGGGTCTCCTGGCTGTTCACACAGGTGTGTCATTGCTGTACATTGACCATGCATTGCTTCTGTGGTATTGCAAAGGCAAAGACAAATGCTTCCAGCCATCCATTGCACTAATGGATTGGTCATCAGCTGGCTGTCTATGTCCCGCATCAATATAGACCAAAGTACAGAGGGTTAGGCTATGCTATTGTGCACCTACCTGATGCATCAGAAGGTGCGAGGCCCTTGCTAAATTCTGTGCACAGACTTTGAGATCTATGCTTTAGACTGTATCTAAACCTGCTCCAACATGGACTGACATTCTGGCCTACTTTCAGCCGATGCGACTTGTCTGTCGCTGAACAGTCGCTTTTTATGTATTCAGCACCTATGTATAATGTTGTAAAAATGCTCTAGAAGCTAAAGTCGCAGAAATGTCACACATATTTGGCCTGCAACTTTCTGTGCGACAAATTCAGACAGGAAAAATCAGTATAAATCCTTAGAAAATTATCCCCCAGTGTCTCCATCTGCTGGCGGTATTGAATAAGCATTGCTGCACTGATGGGGTATGCATTAGACGAAAAAAAAGAAGAAAAAGAAGAATAATACGCCCAGAAAAGAGGCGAAAAGGAGAAAAACGTAAAAAAACGTGAAAAAAAAGTAAGAGGAAGAGAAGGGAAAAAAAGGTGGAAATGGGTTTAAAAGTGATTTCGGCGGAGAAATATATATATATATATATATATATATATATATATATATATATATATATGCGCACACACACACATAGATATAAACGTATTCTCCGTTGAGATATTGCAGCCGCTGCTGTGTCCAGGCCCAGGAGCCTTAGCACTGTGCTGTGATGTCACTCAATACCACTGACATCACTAGGTGTAAACAACATCTCTCCTTTGCTGTGTATGTGACTATGGAGCTGTTTGGTGATGTCGTCTATTACGGCCTTCATAGAAGCAACAGGAGATTGTTGCATCCATCTTGAACCCTCAGAACTACAGTGCTATGATGTCACTCACTTCCACAGGCCTTGCAGAGTGTAAACAACAACAACCCAGCTTTGTTGTGTATGTAACCAAAGGGATTTGTGATGTCACCTAGAACCTTCACAGCAGCGACAGCTTTATGAGGAGCATCAGCACTGCTCTGCCTGAGCAGAACCATCACCGCCATAGGTTGTCAAATAACCCGGATTTAACCCACACAGGTAAGTCCAATGGGGTGCAGGCATGTCCTCTATGCTTACAGCTTCCCGTGGGTGTTGGTTTGATACCGTTTGGGGACAGCCAAGGAGGCATCTGCAGGCAACAAAGGTAGGTGTGTGCTTGTGTGTGTGTTTCCTATGCAGATCCTAAGCCCAGTGTCACATGCAAGTAGGAGGAGTAAGAAGGGTTCCTGGCAAATCCGGGTTATGGATTGCATTTAAAAAGGCCCCGTGGGAGTGCAATGGGCCCCTGTCTTGCTGCTTAGCAATAATGGTATGGGTTTAGGTTCTGCTGTGTGTACTGGTGGTTGACTGCCCCCCAGCCCAGAGTGTGCATGGAAAATTGTCTGGCAGCCTCCCTGACAGCAAGCAGTGATAGTGCCCATGAAGGGGACCTTGTTGGGCCCGCCCCTTTCACGGTTATCGCTTCTCGGCCTTTTGGCTAAGATCAAGTGTAGTATCTGTTCTTATCAGTTTAATATCTGATACGTCCCCTATCTGGGGACCATATATTAAATGGATTTTTGAGAACGGGGGCCGATTTCGAAGCTTGCTTCCGTCGCCCTATGCATTGACCCGATATGGCAGTATCTTCGGGTACAGTGCACCACCCCCTTACAGGGTTAAAAAGAAAGATTCCTACTTTCATTGCTACCTGCTTGCTGGCTAGCCAGCTAGCCAGCCCTGTGGGCCTTGCTGCTGCTGCAGCCAAAAAACAAAAGGTGGTGCTGCTGCTGCTTCTGCTGCTTCTGCTTCTGCTTGTGTCTGGCCCCTGTTGGAGCGTCCAGGCACAGGACTTCTGCTGCTGCTGACTAAATGGCCTCCTTAATTGGATCATTTGAGTAGCCAGCACACCTGTGCAGGTAGGGCATGACATGATAGGCAGCTGCCTTGATAGCGGGTGGGTGCTGAATGTTCCTAATTGACAAAATAAGATTAATGCTTATGAAGAAATATAAAATCTCATCCCTTCCCCAATATCGCGCCACACCCCTACCCCTTAATTCCCTGGTTGAACGTGATGGACATATGTCTTTTTTCGACCGTACTAACTATGTAACTATGTAACATAACATGGGGGGGGGGGGGGTCTCCTGGCTGTTCACACAGGTGTGTCATTGCTGTACATTGACCATGCATTGCTTCTGTGGTATTGCAAAGGCAAAGACAAATGCTTCCAGCCATCCATTGCACTAATGGATTGGTCATCAGCTGGCTGTCTATGTCCCGCATCAATATAGACCAAAGTACAGAGGGTTAGGCTATGCTATTGTGCACCTACCTGATGCATCAGAAGGTGCGAGGCCCTTGCTAAATTCTGTGCACAGACTTTGAGATCTATGCTTTAGACTGTATCTAAACCTGCTCCAACATGGACTGACATTCTGGCCTACTTTCAGCCGATGCGACTTGTCTGTCGCTGAACAGTCGCTTTTTATGTATTCAGCACCTATGTATAATGTTGTAAAAATGCTCTAGAAGCTAAAGTCGCAGAAATGTCACACATATTTGGCCTGCAACTTTCTGTGCGACAAATTCAGACAGGAAAAATCAGTATAAATCCTTAGAAAATTATCCCCCAGTGTCTCCATCTGCTGGCGGTATTGAATAAGCATTGCTGCACTGATGGGGTATGCATTAGACGAAAAAAAAGAAGAAAAAGAAGAATAATACGCCCAGAAAAGAGGCGAAAAGGAGAAAAACGTAAAAAAACGTGAAAAAAAAGTAAGAGGAAGAGAAGGGAAAAAAAGGTGGAAATGGGTTTAAAAGTGATTTCGGCGGAGAAATATATATATATATATATATATATATATATATATATATATATGCGCACACACACACATAGATATAAACGTATTCTCCGTTGAGATATTGCAGCCGCTGCTGTGTCCAGGCCCAGGAGCCTTAGCACTGTGCTGTGATGTCACTCAATACCACTGACATCACTAGGTGTAAACAACATCTCTCCTTTGCTGTGTATGTGACTATGGAGCTGTTTGGTGATGTCGTCTATTACGGCCTTCATAGAAGCAACAGGAGATTGTTGCATCCATCTTGAACCCTCAGAACTACAGTGCTATGATGTCACTCACTTCCACAGGCCTTGCAGAGTGTAAACAACAACAACCCAGCTTTGTTGTGTATGTAACCAAAGGGATTTGTGATGTCACCTAGAACCTTCACAGCAGCGACAGCTTTATGAGGAGCATCAGCACTGCTCTGCCTGAGCAGAACCATCACCGCCATAGGTTGTCAAATAACCCGGATTTAACCCACACAGGTAAGTCCAATGGGGTGCAGGCATGTCCTCTATGCTTACAGCTTCCCGTGGGTGTTGGTTTGATACCGTTTGGGGACAGCCAAGGAGGCATCTGCAGGCAACAAAGGTAGGTGTGTGCTTGTGTGTGTGTTTCCTATGCAGATCCTAAGCCCAGTGTCACATGCAAGTAGGAGGAGTAAGAAGGGTTCCTGGCAAATCCGGGTTATGGATTGCATTTAAAAAGGCCCCGTGGGAGTGCAATGGGCCCCTGTCTTGCTGCTTAGCAATAATGGTATGGGTTTAGGTTCTGCTGTGTGTACTGGTGGTTGACTGCCCCCCAGCCCAGAGTGTGCATGGAAAATTGTCTGGCAGCCTCCCTGACAGCAAGCAGTGATAGTGCCCATGAAGGGGACCTTGTTGGGCCCGCCCCTTTCACGGTTATCGCTTCTCGGCCTTTTGGCTAAGATCAAGTGTAGTATCTGTTCTTATCAGTTTAATATCTGATACGTCCCCTATCTGGGGACCATATATTAAATGGATTTTTGAGAACGGGGGCCGATTTCGAAGCTTGCTTCCGTCGCCCTATGCATTGACCCGATATGGCAGTATCTTCGGGTACAGTGCACCACCCCCTTACAGGGTTAAAAAGAAAGATTCCTACTTTCATTGCTACCTGCTTGCTGGCTAGCCAGCTAGCCAGCCCTGTGGGCCTTGCTGCTGCTGCAGCCAAAAAACAAAAGGTGGTGCTGCTGCTGCTTCTGCTGCTTCTGCTGCTGCTTGTGTCTGGCCCCTGTTGGAGCGTCCAGGCACAGGACTTCTGCTGCTGCTGACTAAATGGCCTCCTTAATTGGATCATTTGAGTAGCCAGCACACCTGTGCAGGTAGGGCATGACATGATAGGCAGCTGCCTTGATAGCGGGTGGGTGCTGAATGTTCCTAATTGACAAAATAAGATTAATGCTTATGAAGAAATATAAAATCTCATCCCTTCCCCAATATCGCGCCACACCCCTACCCCTTAATTCCCTGGTTGAACGTGATGGACATATGTCTTTTTTCGACCGTACTAACTATGTAACTATGTAACATAACATGGGGGGGGGGGTCTCCTGGCTGTTCACACAGGTGTGTCATTGCTGTACATTGACCATGCATTGCTTCTGTGGTATTGCAAAGGCAAAGACAAATGCTTCCAGCCATCCATTGCACTAATGGATTGGTCATCAGCTGGCTGTCTATGTCCCGCATCAATATAGACCAAAGTACAGAGGGTTAGGCTATGCTATTGTGCACCTACCTGATGCATCAGAAGGTGCGAGGCCCTTGCTAAATTCTGTGCACAGACTTTGAGATCTATGCTTTAGACTGTATCTAAACCTGCTCCAACATGGACTGACATTCTGGCCTACTTTCAGCCGATGCGACTTGTCTGTCGCTGAACAGTCGCTTTTTATGTATTCAGCACCTATGTATAATGTTGTAAAAATGCTCTAGAAGCTAAAGTCGCAGAAATGTCACACATATTTGGCCTGCAACTTTCTGTGCGACAAATTCAGACAGGAAAAATCAGTATAAATCCTTAGAAAATTATCCCCCAGTGTCTCCATCTGCTGGCGGTATTGAATAAGCATTGCTGCACTGATGGGGTATGCATTAGACGAAAAAAAAGAAGAAAAAGAAGAATAATACGCCCAGAAAAGAGGCGAAAAGGAGAAAAACGTAAAAAAACGTGAAAAAAAAGTAAGAGGAAGAGAAGGGAAAAAAAGGTGGAAATGGGTTTAAAAGTGATTTCGGCGGAGAAATATATATATATATATATATATATATATATATATATATATATATATGCGCACACACACACATAGATATAAACGTATTCTCCGTTGAGATATTGCAGCCGCTGCTGTGTCCAGGCCCAGGAGCCTTAGCACTGTGCTGTGATGTCACTCAATACCACTGACATCACTAGGTGTAAACAACATCTCTCCTTTGCTGTGTATGTGACTATGGAGCTGTTTGGTGATGTCGTCTATTACGGCCTTCATAGAAGCAACAGGAGATTGTTGCATCCATCTTGAACCCTCAGAACTACAGTGCTATGATGTCACTCACTTCCACAGGCCTTGCAGAGTGTAAACAACAACAACCCAGCTTTGTTGTGTATGTAACCAAAGGGATTTGTGATGTCACCTAGAACCTTCACAGCAGCGACAGCTTTATGAGGAGCATCAGCACTGCTCTGCCTGAGCAGAACCATCACCGCCATAGGTTGTCAAATAACCCGGATTTAACCCACACAGGTAAGTCCAATGGGGTGCAGGCATGTCCTCTATGCTTACAGCTTCCCGTGGGTGTTGGTTTGATACCGTTTGGGGACAGCCAAGGAGGCATCTGCAGGCAACAAAGGTAGGTGTGTGCTTGTGTGTGTGTTTCCTATGCAGATCCTAAGCCCAGTGTCACATGCAAGTAGGAGGAGTAAGAAGGGTTCCTGGCAAATCCGGGTTATGGATTGCATTTAAAAAGGCCCCGTGGGAGTGCAATGGGCCCCTGTCTTGCTGCTTAGCAATAATGGTATGGGTTTAGGTTCTGCTGTGTGTACTGGTGGTTGACTGCCCCCCAGCCCAGAGTGTGCATGGAAAATTGTCTGGCAGCCTCCCTGACAGCAAGCAGTGATAGTGCCCATGAAGGGGACCTTGTTGGGCCCGCCCCTTTCACGGTTATCGCTTCTCGGCCTTTTGGCTAAGATCAAGTGTAGTATCTGTTCTTATCAGTTTAATATCTGATACGTCCCCTATCTGGGGACCATATATTAAATGGATTTTTGAGAACGGGGGCCGATTTCGAAGCTTGCTTCCGTCGCCCTATGCATTGACCCGATATGGCAGTATCTTCGGGTACAGTGCACCACCCCCTTACAGGGTTAAAAAGAAAGATTCCTACTTTCATTGCTACCTGCTTGCTGGCTAGCCAGCTAGCCAGCCCTGTGGGCCTTGCTGCTGCTGCAGCCAAAAAACAAAAGGTGGTGCTGCTGCTGCTTCTGCTGCTTCTGCTTCTGCTTGTGTCTGGCCCCTGTTGGAGCGTCCAGGCACAGGACTTCTGCTGCTGCTGACTAAATGGCCTCCTTAATTGGATCATTTGAGTAGCCAGCACACCTGTGCAGGTAGGGCATGACATGATAGGCAGCTGCCTTGATAGTGGGTGGGTGCTGAATGTTCCTAATTGACAAAATAAGATTAATGCTTATGAAGAAATATAAAATCTCATCCCTTCCCCAATATCGCGCCACACCCCTACCCCTTAATTCCCTGGTTGAACGTGATGGACATATGTCTTTTTTCGACCGTACTAACTATGTAACTATGTAACATAACATGGGGGGGGGGTCTCCTGGCTGTTCACACAGGTGTGTCATTGCTGTACATTGACCATGCATTGCTTCTGTGGTATTGCAAAGGCAAAGACAAATGCTTCCAGCCATCCATTGCACTAATGGATTGGTCATCAGCTGGCTGTCTATGTCCCGCATCAATATAGACCAAAGTACAGAGGGTTAGGCTATGCTATTGTGCACCTACCTGATGCATCAGAAGGTGCGAGGCCCTTGCTAAATTCTGTGCACAGACTTTGAGATCTATGCTTTAGACTGTATCTAAACCTGCTCCAACATGGACTGACATTCTGGCCTACTTTCAGCCGATGCGACTTGTCTGTCGCTGAACAGTCGCTTTTTATGTATTCAGCACCTATGTATAATGTTGTAAAAATGCTCTAGAAGCTAAAGTCGCAGAAATGTCACACATATTTGGCCTGCAACTTTCTGTGCGACAAATTCAGACAGGAAAAATCAGTATAAATCCTTAGAAAATTATCCCCCAGTGTCTCCATCTGCTGGCGGTATTGAATAAGCATTGCTGCACTGATGGGGTATGCATTAGACGAAAAAAAAGAAGAAAAAGAAGAATAATACGCCCAGAAAAGAGGCGAAAAGGAGAAAAACGTAAAAAAACGTGAAAAAAAAGTAAGAGGAAGAGAAGGGAAAAAAAGGTGGAAATGGGTTTAAAAGTGATTTCGGCGGAGAATATATATATATATATATATATATATATATATATATATATATATGCGCACACACACACATAGATATAAACGTATTCTCCGTTGAGATATTGCAGCCGCTGCTGTGTCCAGGCCCAGGAGCCTTAGCACTGTGCTGTGATGTCACTCAATACCACTGACATCACTAGGTGTAAACAACATCTCTCCTTTGCTGTGTATGTGACTATGGAGCTGTTTGGTGATGTCGTCTATTACGGCCTTCATAGAAGCAACAGGAGATTGTTGCATCCATCTTGAACCCTCAGAACTACAGTGCTATGATGTCACTCACTTCCACAGGCCTTGCAGAGTGTAAACAACAACAACCCAGCTTTGTTGTGTATGTAACCAAAGGGATTTGTGATGTCACCTAGAACCTTCACAGCAGCGACAGCTTTATGAGGAGCATCAGCACTGCTCTGCCTGAGCAGAACCATCACCGCCATAGGTTGTCAAATAACCCGGATTTAACCCACACAGGTAAGTCCAATGGGGTGCAGGCATGTCCTCTATGCTTACAGCTTCCCGTGGGTGTTGGTTTGATACCGTTTGGGGACAGCCAAGGAGGCATCTGCAGGCAACAAAGGTAGGTGTGTGCTTGTGTGTGTGTTTCCTATGCAGATCCTAAGCCCAGTGTCACATGCAAGTAGGAGGAGTAAGAAGGGTTCCGGGTTATGGATTGCATTTAAAAAGGCCCCGTGGGAGTGCAATGGGCCCCTGTCTTGCTGCTTAGCAATAATGGTATGGGTTTAGGTTCTGCTGTGTGTACTGGTGGTTGACTGCCCCCCAGCCCAGAGTGTGCATGGAAAATTGTCTGGCAGCCTCCCTGACAGCAAGCAGTGATAGTGCCCATGAAGGGGACCTTGTTGGGCCCGCCCCTTTCACGGTTATCGCTTCTCGGCCTTTTGGCTAAGATCAAGTGTAGTATCTGTTCTTATCAGTTTAATATCTGATACGTCCCCTATCTGGGGACCATATATTAAATGGATTTTTGAGAACGGGGGCCGATTTCGAAGCTTGCTTCCGTCGCCCTATGCATTGACCCGATATGGCAGTATCTTCGGGTACAGTGCACCACCCCCTTACAGGGTTAAAAAGAAAGATTCCTACTTTCATTGCTACCTGCTTGCTGGCTAGCCAGCTAGCCAGCCCTGTGGGCCTTGCTGCTGCTGCAGCCAAAAAACAAAAGGTGGTGCTGCTGCTGCTTCTGCTGCTTCTGCTTCTGCTTGTGTCTGGCCCCTGTTGGAGCGTCCAGGCACAGGACTTCTGCTGCTGCTGACTAAATGGCCTCCTTAATTGGATCATTTGAGTAGCCAGCACACCTGTGCAGGTAGGGCATGACATGATAGGCAGCTGCCTTGATAGCGGGTGGGTGCTGAATGTTCCTAATTGACAAAATAAGATTAATGCTTATGAAGAAATATAAAATCTCATCCCTTCCCCAATATCGCGCCACACCCCTACCCCTTAATTCCCTGGTTGAACGTGATGGACATATGTCTTTTTTCGACCGTACTAACTATGTAACTATGTAACATAACATGGGGGGGGGGGGTCTCCTGGCTGTTCACACAGGTGTGTCATTGCTGTACATTGACCATGCATTGCTTCTGTGGTATTGCAAAGGCAAAGACAAATGCTTCCAGCCATCCATTGCACTAATGGATTGGTCATCAGCTGGCTGTCTATGTCCCGCATCAATATAGACCAAAGTACAGAGGGTTAGGCTATGCTATTGTGCACCTACCTGATGCATCAGAAGGTGCGAGGCCCTTGCTAAATTCTGTGCACAGACTTTGAGATCTATGCTTTAGACTGTATCTAAACCTGCTCCAACATGGACTGACATTCTGGCCTACTTTCAGCCGATGCGACTTGTCTGTCGCTGAACAGTCGCTTTTTATGTATTCAGCACCTATGTATAATGTTGTAAAAATGCTCTAGAAGCTAAAGTCGCAGAAATGTCACACATATTTGGCCTGCAACTTTCTGTGCGACAAATTCAGACAGGAAAAATCAGTATAAATCCTTAGAAAATTATCCCCCAGTGTCTCCATCTGCTGGCGGTATTGAATAAGCATTGCTGCACTGATGGGGTATGCATTAGACGAAAAAAAAGAAGAAAAAGAAGAATAATACGCCCAGAAAAGAGGCGAAAAGGAGAAAAACGTAAAAAAACGTGAAAAAAAAGTAAGAGGAAGAGAAGGGAAAAAAAGGTGGAAATGGGTTTAAAAGTGATTTCGGCGGAGAAATATATATATATATATATATATATATATATATATATATATGCGCACACACACACATAGATATAAACGTATTCTCCGTTGAGATATTGCAGCCGCTGCTGTGTCCAGGCCCAGGAGCCTTAGCACTGTGCTGTGATGTCACTCAATACCACTGACATCACTAGGTGTAAACAACATCTCTCCTTTGCTGTGTATGTGACTATGGAGCTGTTTGGTGATGTCGTCTATTACGGCCTTCATAGAAGCAACAGGAGATTGTTGCATCCATCTTGAACCCTCAGAACTACAGTGCTATGATGTCACTCACTTCCACAGGCCTTGCAGAGTGTAAACAACAACAACCCAGCTTTGTTGTGTATGTAACCAAAGGGATTTGTGATGTCACCTAGAACCTTCACAGCAGCGACAGCTTTATGAGGAGCATCAGCACTGCTCTGCCTGAGCAGAACCATCACCGCCATAGGTTGTCAAATAACCCGGATTTAACCCACACAGGTAAGTCCAATGGGGTGCAGGCATGTCCTCTATGCTTACAGCTTCCCGTGGGTGTTGGTTTGATACCGTTTGGGGACAGCCAAGGAGGCATCTGCAGGCAACAAAGGTAGGTGTGTGCTTGTGTGTGTGTTTCCTATGCAGATCCTAAGCCCAGTGTCACATGCAAGTAGGAGGAGTAAGAAGGGTTCCTGGCAAATCCGGGTTATGGATTGCATTTAAAAAGGCCCCGTGGGAGTGCAATGGGCCCCTGTCTTGCTGCTTAGCAATAATGGTATGGGTTTAGGTTCTGCTGTGTGTACTGGTGGTTGACTGCCCCCCAGCCCAGAGTGTGCATGGAAAATTGTCTGGCAGCCTCCCTGACAGCAAGCAGTGATAGTGCCCATGAAGGGGACCTTGTTGGGCCCGCCCCTTTCACGGTTATCGCTTCTCGGCCTTTTGGCTAAGATCAAGTGTAGTATCTGTTCTTATCAGTTTAATATCTGATACGTCCCCTATCTGGGGACCATATATTAAATGGATTTTTGAGAACGGGGGCCGATTTCGAAGCTTGCTTCCGTCGCCCTATGCATTGACCCGATATGGCAGTATCTTCGGGTACAGTGCACCACCCCCTTACAGGGTTAAAAAGAAAGATTCCTACTTTCATTGCTACCTGCTTGCTGGCTAGCCAGCTAGCCAGCCCTGTGGGCCTTGCTGCTGCTGCAGCCAAAAAACAAAAGGTGGTGCTGCTGCTGCTTCTGCTGCTTCTGCTTCTGCTTGTGTCTGGCCCCTGTTGGAGCGTCCAGGCACAGGACTTCTGCTGCTGCTGACTAAATGGCCTCCTTAATTGGATCATTTGAGTAGCCAGCACACCTGTGCAGGTAGGGCATGACATGATAGGCAGCTGCCTTGATAGCGGGTGGGTGCTGAATGTTCCTAATTGACAAAATAAGATTAATGCTTATGAAGAAATATAAAATCTCATCCCTTCCCCAATATCGCGCCACACCCCTACCCCTTAATTCCCTGGTTGAACGTGATGGACATATGTCTTTTTTCGACCGTACTAACTATGTAACTATGTAACATAACATGGGGGGGGGGGGGGGGTCTCCTGGCTGTTCACACAGGTGTGTCATTGCTGTACATTGACCATGCATTGCTTCTGTGGTATTGCAAAGGCAAAGACAAATGCTTCCAGCCATCCATTGCACTAATGGATTGGTCATCAGCTGGCTGTCTATGTCCCGCATCAATATAGACCAAAGTACAGAGGGTTAGGCTATGCTATTGTGCACCTACCTGATGCATCAGAAGGTGCGAGGCCCTTGCTAAATTCTGTGCACAGACTTTGAGATCTATGCTTTAGACTGTATCTAAACCTGCTCCAACATGGACTGACATTCTGGCCTACTTTCAGCCGATGCGACTTGTCTGTCGCTGAACAGTCGCTTTTTATGTATTCAGCACCTATGTATAATGTTGTAAAAATGCTCTAGAAGCTAAAGTCGCAGAAATGTCACACATATTTGGCCTGCAACTTTCTGTGCGACAAATTCAGACAGGAAAAATCAGTATAAATCCTTAGAAAATTATCCCCCAGTGTCTCCATCTGCTGGCGGTATTGAATAAGCATTGCTGCACTGATGGGGTATGCATTAGACGAAAAAAAAGAAGAAAAAGAAGAATAATACGCCCAGAAAAGAGGCGAAAAGGAGAAAAACGTAAAAAAACGTGAAAAAAAAGTAAGAGGAAGAGAAGGGAAAAAAAGGTGGAAATGGGTTTAAAAGTGATTTCGGCGGAGAAATATATATATATATATATATATATATATATATATATATATATATATATGCGCACACACACACATAGATATAAACGTATTCTCCGTTGAGATATTGCAGCCGCTGCTGTGTCCAGGCCCAGGAGCCTTAGCACTGTGCTGTGATGTCACTCAATACCACTGACATCACTAGGTGTAAACAACATCTCTCCTTTGCTGTGTATGTGACTATGGAGCTGTTTGGTGATGTCGTCTATTACGGCCTTCATAGAAGCAACAGGAGATTGTTGCATCCATCTTGAACCCTCAGAACTACAGTGCTATGATGTCACTCACTTCCACAGGCCTTGCAGAGTGTAAACAACAACAACCCAGCTTTGTTGTGTATGTAACCAAAGGGATTTGTGATGTCACCTAGAACCTTCACAGCAGCGACAGCTTTATGAGGAGCATCAGCACTGCTCTGCCTGAGCAGAACCATCACCGCCATAGGTTGTCAAATAACCCGGATTTAACCCACACAGGTAAGTCCAATGGGGTGCAGGCATGTCCTCTATGCTTACAGCTTCCCGTGGGTGTTGGTTTGATACCGTTTGGGGACAGCCAAGGAGGCATCTGCAGGCAACAAAGGTAGGTGTGTGCTTGTGTGTGTGTTTCCTATGCAGATCCTAAGCCCAGTGTCACATGCAAGTAGGAGGAGTAAGAAGGGTTCCTGGCAAATCCGGGTTATGGATTGCATTTAAAAAGGCCCCGTGGGAGTGCAATGGGCCCCTGTCTTGCTGCTTAGCAATAATGGTATGGGTTTAGGTTCTGCTGTGTGTACTGGTGGTTGACTGCCCCCCAGCCCAGAGTGTGCATGGAAAATTGTCTGGCAGCCTCCCTGACAGCAAGCAGTGATAGTGCCCATGAAGGGGACCTTGTTGGGCCCGCCCCTTTCACGGTTATCGCTTCTCGGCCTTTTGGCTAAGATCAAGTGTAGTATCTGTTCTTATCAGTTTAATATCTGATACGTCCCCTATCTGGGGACCATATATTAAATGGATTTTTGAGAACGGGGGCCGATTTCGAAGCTTGCTTCCGTCGCCCTATGCATTGACCCGATATGGCAGTATCTTCGGGTACAGTGCACCACCCCCTTACAGGGTTAAAAAGAAAGATTCCTACTTTCATTGCTACCTGCTTGCTGGCTAGCCAGCTAGCCAGCCCTGTGGGCCTTGCTGCTGCTGCAGCCAAAAAACAAAAGGTGGTGCTGCTGCTGCTTCTGCTGCTTCTGCTTCTGCTTGTGTCTGGCCCCTGTTGGAGCGTCCAGGCACAGGACTTCTGCTGCTGCTGACTAAATGGCCTCCTTAATTGGATCATTTGAGTAGCCAGCACACCTGTGCAGGTAGGGCATGACATGATAGGCAGCTGCCTTGATAGCGGGTGGGTGCTGAATGTTCCTAATTGACAAAATAAGATTAATGCTTATGAAGAAATATAAAATCTCATCCCTTCCCCAATATCGCGCCACACCCCTACCCCTTAATTCCCTGGTTGAACGTGATGGACATATGTCTTTTTTCGACCGTACTAACTATGTAACTATGTAACATAACATGGGGGGGGGGGGTCTCCTGGCTGTTCACACAGGTGTGTCATTGCTGTACATTGACCATGCATTGCTTCTGTGGTATTGCAAAGGCAAAGACAAATGCTTCCAGCCATCCATTGCACTAATGGATTGGTCATCAGCTGGCTGTCTATGTCCCGCATCAATATAGACCAAAGTACAGAGGGTTAGGCTATGCTATTGTGCACCTACCTGATGCATCAGAAGGTGCGAGGCCCTTGCTAAATTCTGTGCACAGACTTTGAGATCTATGCTTTAGACTGTATCTAAACCTGCTCCAACATGGACTGACATTCTGGCCTACTTTCAGCCGATGCGACTTGTCTGTCGCTGAACAGTCGCTTTTTATGTATTCAGCACCTATGTATAATGTTGTAAAAATGCTCTAGAAGCTAAAGTCGCAGAAATGTCACACATATTTGGCCTGCAACTTTCTGTGCGACAAATTCAGACAGGAAAAATCAGTATAAATCCTTAGAAAATTATCCCCCAGTGTCTCCATCTGCTGGCGGTATTGAATAAGCATTGCTGCACTGATGGGGTATGCATTAGACGAAAAAAAAGAAGAAAAAGAAGAATAATACGCCCAGAAAAGAGGCGAAAAGGAGAAAAACGTAAAAAAACGTGAAAAAAAAGTAAGAGGAAGAGAAGGGAAAAAAAGGTGGAAATGGGTTTAAAAGTGATTTCGGCGGAGAAATATATATATATATATATATATATATATATATATATATATATATGCGCACACACACACATAGATATAAACGTATTCTCCGTTGAGATATTGCAGCCGCTGCTGTGTCCAGGCCCAGGAGCCTTAGCACTGTGCTGTGATGTCACTCAATACCACTGACATCACTAGGTGTAAACAACATCTCTCCTTTGCTGTGTATGTGACTATGGAGCTGTTTGGTGATGTCGTCTATTACGGCCTTCATAGAAGCAACAGGAGATTGTTGCATCCATCTTGAACCCTCAGAACTACAGTGCTATGATGTCACTCACTTCCACAGGCCTTGCAGAGTGTAAACAACAACAACCCAGCTTTGTTGTGTATGTAACCAAAGGGATTTGTGATGTCACCTAGAACCTTCACAGCAGCGACAGCTTTATGAGGAGCATCAGCACTGCTCTGCCTGAGCAGAACCATCACCGCCATAGGTTGTCAAATAACCCGGATTTAACCCACACAGGTAAGTCCAATGGGGTGCAGGCATGTCCTCTATGCTTACAGCTTCCCGTGGGTGTTGGTTTGATACCGTTTGGGGACAGCCAAAGGAGGCATCTGCAGGCAACAAAGGTAGGTGTGTGCTTGTGTGTGTGTTTCCTATGCAGATCCTAAGCCCAGTGTCACATGCAAGTAGGAGGAGTAAGAAGGGTTCCTGGCAAATCCGGGTTATGGATTGCATTTAAAAAGGCCCCGTGGGAGTGCAATGGGCCCCTGTCTTGCTGCTTAGCAATAATGGTATGGGTTTAGGTTCTGCTGTGTGTACTGGTGGTTGACTGCCCCCCAGCCCAGAGTGTGCATGGAAAATTGTCTGGCAGCCTCCCTGACAGCAAGCAGTGATAGTGCCCATGAAGGGGACCTTGTTGGGCCCGCCCCTTTCACGGTTATCGCTTCTCGGCCTTTTGGCTAAGATCAAGTGTAGTATCTGTTCTTATCAGTTTAATATCTGATACGTCCCCTATCTGGGGACCATATATTAAATGGATTTTTGAGAACGGGGGCCGATTTCGAAGCTTGCTTCCGTCGCCCTATGCATTGACCCGATATGGCAGTATCTTCGGGTACAGTGCACCACCCCCTTACAGGGTTAAAAAGAAAGATTCCTACTTTCATTGCTACCTGCTTGCTGGCTAGCCAGCTAGCCAGCCCTGTGGGCCTTGCTGCTGCTGCAGCCAAAAAACAAAAGGTGGTGCTGCTGCTGCTTCTGCTGCTTCTGCTTGTGTCTGGCCCCTGTTGGAGCGTCCAGGCACAGGACTTCTGCTGCTGCTGACTAAATGGCCTCCTTAATTGGATCATTTGAGTAGCCAGCACACCTGTGCAGGTAGGGCATGACATGATAGGCAGCTGCCTTGATAGCGGGTGGGTGCTGAATGTTCCTAATTGACAAAATAAGATTAATGCTTATGAAGAAATATAAAATCTCATCCCTTCCCCAATATCGCGCCACACCCCTACCCCTTAATTCCCTGGTTGAACGTGATGGACATATGTCTTTTTTCGACCGTACTAACTATGTAACTATGTAACATAACATGGGGGGGGGTCTCCTGGCTGTTCACACAGGTGTGTCATTGCTGTACATTGACCATGCATTGCTTCTGTGGTATTGCAAAGGCAAAGACAAATGCTTCCAGCCATCCATTGCACTAATGGATTGGTCATCAGCTGGCTGTCTATGTCCCGCATCAATATAGACCAAAGTACAGAGGGTTAGGCTATGCTATTGTGCACCTACCTGATGCATCAGAAGGTGCGAGGCCCTTGCTAAATTCTGTGCACAGACTTTGAGATCTATGCTTTAGACTGTATCTAAACCTGCTCCAACATGGACTGACATTCTGGCCTACTTTCAGCCGATGCGACTTGTCTGTCGCTGAACAGTCGCTTTTTATGTATTCAGCACCTATGTATAATGTTGTAAAAATGCTCTAGAAGCTAAAGTCGCAGAAATGTCACACATATTTGGCCTGCAACTTTCTGTGCGACAAATTCAGACAGGAAAAATCAGTATAAATCCTTAGAAAATTATCCCCCAGTGTCTCCATCTGCTGGCGGTATTGAATAAGCATTGCTGCACTGATGGGGTATGCATTAGACGAAAAAAAAGAAGAAAAAGAAGAATAATACGCCCAGAAAAGAGGCGAAAAGGAGAAAAACGTAAAAAAACGTGAAAAAAAAGTAAGAGGAAGAGAAGGGAAAAAAAGGTGGAAATGGGTTTAAAAGTGATTTTGGCGGAGAAATATATATATATATATATATATATATATATATATATATATATATATGCGCACACACACACATAGATATAAACGTATTCTCCGTTGAGATATTGCAGCCGCTGCTGTGTCCAGGCCCAGGAGCCTTAGCACTGTGCTGTGATGTCACTCAATACCACTGACATCACTAGGTGTAAACAACATCTCTCCTTTGCTGTGTATGTGACTATGGAGCTGTTTGGTGATGTCGTCTATTACGGCCTTCATAGAAGCAACAGGAGATTGTTGCATCCATCTTGAACCCTCAGAACTACAGTGCTATGATGTCACTCACTTCCACAGGCCTTGCAGAGTGTAAACAACAACAACCCAGCTTTGTTGTGTATGTAACCAAAGGGATTTGTGATGTCACCTAGAACCTTCACAGCAGCGACAGCTTTATGAGGAGCATCAGCACTGCTCTGCCTGAGCAGAACCATCACCGCCATAGGTTGTCAAATAACCCGGATTTAACCCACACAGGTAAGTCCAATGGGGTGCAGGCATGTCCTCTATGCTTACAGCTTCCCGTGGGTGTTGGTTTGATACCGTTTGGGGACAGCCAAGGAGGCATCTGCAGGCAACAAAGGTAGGTGTGTGCTTGTGTGTGTGTTTCCTATGCAGATCCTAAGCCCAGTGTCACATGCAAGTAGGAGGAGTAAGAAGGGTTCCTGGCAAATCCGGGTTATGGATTGCATTTAAAAAGGCCCCGTGGGAGTGCAATGGGCCCCTGTCTTGCTGCTTAGCAATAATGGTATGGGTTTAGGTTCTGCTGTGTGTACTGGTGGTTGACTGCCCCCCAGCCCAGAGTGTGCATGGAAAATTGTCTGGCAGCCTCCCTGACAGCAAGCAGTGATAGTGCCCATGAAGGGGACCTTGTTGGGCCCGCCCCTTTCACGGTTATCGCTTCTCGGCCTTTTGGCTAAGATCAAGTGTAGTATCTGTTCTTATCAGTTTAATATCTGATACGTCCCCTATCTGGGGACCATATATTAAATGGATTTTTGAGAACGGGGGCCGATTTCGAAGCTTGCTTCCGTCGCCCTATGCATTGACCCGATATGGCAGTATCTTCGGGTACAGTGCACCACCCCCTTACAGGGTTAAAAAGAAAGATTCCTACTTTCATTGCTACCTGCTTGCTGGCTAGCCAGCTAGCCAGCCCTGTGGGCCTTGCTGCTGCTGCAGCCAAAAAACAAAAGGTGGTGCTGCTGCTGCTTCTGCTGCTTCTGCTTGTGTCTGGCCCCTGTTGGAGCGTCCAGGCACAGGACTTCTGCTGCTGCTGACTAAATGGCCTCCTTAATTGGATCATTTGAGTAGCCAGCACACCTGTGCAGGTAGGGCATGACATGATAGGCAGCTGCCTTGATAGCGGGTGGGTGCTGAATGTTCCTAATTGACAAAATAAGATTAATGCTTATGAAGAAATATAAAATCTCATCCCTTCCCCAATATCGCGCCACACCCCTACCCCTTAATTCCCTGGTTGAACGTGATGGACATATGTCTTTTTTCGACCGTACTAACTATGTAACTATGTAACATAACATGGGGGGGGGGGGGGGGGGGGGGTCTCCTGGCTGTTCACACAGGTGTGTCATTGCTGTACATTGACCATGCATTGCTTCTGTGGTATTGCAAAGGCAAAGACAAATGCTTCCAGCCATCCATTGCACTAATGGATTGGTCATCAGCTGGCTGTCTATGTCCCGCATCAATATAGACCAAAGTACAGAGGGTTAGGCTATGCTATTGTGCACCTACCTGATGCATCAGAAGGTGCGAGGCCCTTGCTAAATTCTGTGCACAGACTTTGAGATCTATGCTTTAGACTGTATCTAAACCTGCTCCAACATGGACTGACATTCTGGCCTACTTTCAGCCGATGCGACTTGTCTGTCGCTGAACAGTCGCTTTTTATGTATTCAGCACCTATGTATAATGTTGTAAAAATGCTCTAGAAGCTAAAGTCGCAGAAATGTCACACATATTTGGCCTGCAACTTTCTGTGCGACAAATTCAGACAGGAAAAATCAGTATAAATCCTTAGAAAATTATCCCCCAGTGTCTCCATCTGCTGGCGGTATTGAATAAGCATTGCTGCACTGATGGGGTATGCATTAGACGAAAAAAAAGAAGAAAAAGAAGAATAATACGCCCAGAAAAGAGGCGAAAAGGAGAAAAACGTAAAAAAACGTGAAAAAAAAGTAAGAGGAAGAGAAGGGAAAAAAAGGTGGAAATGGGTTTAAAAGTGATTTCGGCGGAGAAATATATATATATATATATATATATATATATATATATATATATATATGCGCACACACACACATAGATATAAACGTATTCTCCGTTGAGATATTGCAGCCGCTGCTGTGTCCAGGCCCAGGAGCCTTAGCACTGTGCTGTGATGTCACTCAATACCACTGACATCACTAGGACATCTCTCCTTTGCTGTGTATGTGACTATGGAGCTGTTTGGTGATGTCGTCTATTACGGCCTTCATAGAAGCAACAGGAGATTGTTGCATCCATCTTGAACCCTCAACTACAGTGCTATGATGTCACTCACTTCCACAGGCCTTGCAGAGTGTAAACAACAACAACCCAGCTTTGTTGTGTATGTAACCAAAGGGATTTGTGATGTCACCTAGAACCTTCACAGCAGCGACAGCTTTATGAGGAGCATCAGCACTGCTCTGCCTGAGCAGAACCATCACCGCCATAGGTTGTCAAATAACCCGGATTTAACCCACACAGGTAAGTCCAATGGGGTGCAGGCATGTCCTCTATGCTTACAGCTTCCCGTGGGTGTTGGTTTGATACCGTTTGGGGACAGCCAAGGAGGCATCTGCAGGCAACAAAGGTAGGTGTGTGCTTGTGTGTGTGTTTCCTATGCAGATCCTAAGCCCAGTGTCACATGCAAGTAGGAGGAGTAAGAAGGGTTCCTGGCAAATCCGGGTTATGGATTGCATTTAAAAAGGCCCCGTGGGAGTGCAATGGGCCCCTGTCTTGCTGCTTAGCAATAATGGTATGGGTTTAGGTTCTGCTGTGTGTACTGGTGGTTGACTGCCCCCCAGCCCAGAGTGTGCATGGAAAATTGTCTGGCAGCCTCCCTGACAGCAAGCAGTGATAGTGCCCATGAAGGGGACCTTGTTGGGCCCGCCCCTTTCACGGTTATCGCTTCTCGGCCTTTTGGCTAAGATCAAGTGTAGTATCTGTTCTTATCAGTTTAATATCTGATACGTCCCCTATCTGGGGACCATATATTAAATGGATTTTTGAGAACGGGGGCCGATTTCGAAGCTTGCTTCCGTCGCCCTATGCATTGACCCGATATGGCAGTATCTTCGGGTACAGTGCACCACCCCCTTACAGGGTTAAAAAGAAAGATTCCTACTTTCATTGCTACCTGCTTGCTGGCTAGCCAGCTAGCCAGCCCTGTGGGCCTTGCTGCTGCTGCAGCCAAAAAACAAAAGGTGGTGCTGCTGCTGCTTCTGCTGCTTCTGCTTGTGTCTGGCCCCTGTTGGAGCGTCCAGGCACAGGACTTCTGCTGCTGCTGACTAAATGGCCTCCTTAATTGGATCATTTGAGTAGCCAGCACACCTGTGCAGGTAGGGCATGACATGATAGGCAGCTGCCTTGATAGCGGGTGGGTGCTGAATGTTCCTAATTGACAAAATAAGATTAATGCTTATGAAGAAATATAAAATCTCATCCCTTCCCCAATATCGCGCCACACCCCTACCCCTTAATTCCCTGGTTGAACGTGATGGACATATGTCTTTTTTCGACCGTACTAACTATGTAACTATGTAACATAACATGGGGGGGGGGGGGTCTCCTGGCTGTTCACACAGGTGTGTCATTGCTGTACATTGACCATGCATTGCTTCTGTGGTATTGCAAAGGCAAAGACAAATGCTTCCAGCCATCCATTGCACTAATGGATTGGTCATCAGCTGGCTGTCTATGTCCCGCATCAATATAGACCAAAGTACAGAGGGTTAGGCTATGCTATTGTGCACCTACCTGATGCATCAGAAGGTGCGAGGCCCTTGCTAAATTCTGTGCACAGACTTTGAGATCTATGCTTTAGACTGTATCTAAACCTGCTCCAACATGGACTGACATTCTGGCCTACTTTCAGCCGATGCGACTTGTCTGTCGCTGAACAGTCGCTTTTTATGTATTCAGCACCTATGTATAATGTTGTAAAAATGCTCTAGAAGCTAAAGTCGCAGAAATGTCACACATATTTGGCCTGCAACTTTCTGTGCGACAAATTCAGACAGGAAAAATCAGTATAAATCCTTAGAAAATTATCCCCCAGTGTCTCCATCTGCTGGCGGTATTGAATAAGCATTGCTGCACTGATGGGGTATGCATTAGACGAAAAAAAAGAAGAAAAAGAAGAATAATACGCCCAGAAAAGAGGCGAAAAGGAGAAAAACGTAAAAAAACGTGAAAAAAAAGTAAGAGGAAGAGAAGGGAAAAAAAGGTGGAAATGGGTTTAAAAGTGATTTCGGCGGAGAAATATATATATATATATATATATATATATATATATATATATATATATGCGCACACACACACATAGATATAAACGTATTCTCCGTTGAGATATTGCAGCCGCTGCTGTGTCCAGGCCCAGGAGCCTTAGCACTGTGCTGTGATGTCACTCAATACCACTGACATCACTAGGTGTAAACAACATCTCTCCTTTGCTGTGTATGTGACTATGGAGCTGTTTGGTGATGTCGTCTATTACGGCCTTCATAGAAGCAACAGGAGATTGTTGCATCCATCTTGAACCCTCAGAACTACAGTGCTATGATGTCACTCACTTCCACAGGCCTTGCAGAGTGTAAACAACAACAACCCAGCTTTGTTGTGTATGTAACCAAAGGGATTTGTGATGTCACCTAGAACCTTCACAGCAGCGACAGCTTTATGAGGAGCATCAGCACTGCTCTGCCTGAGCAGAACCATCACCGCCATAGGTTGTCAAATAACCCGGATTTAACCCACACAGGTAAGTCCAATGGGGTGCAGGCATGTCCTCTATGCTTACAGCTTCCCGTGGGTGTTGGTTTGATACCGTTTGGGGACAGCCAAGGAGGCATCTGCAGGCAACAAAGGTAGGTGTGTGCTTGTGTGTGTGTTTCCTATGCAGATCCTAAGCCCAGTGTCACATGCAAGTAGGAGGAGTAAGAAGGGTTCCTGGCAAATCCGGGTTATGGATTGCATTTAAAAAGGCCCCGTGGGAGTGCAATGGGCCCCTGTCTTGCTGCTTAGCAATAATGGTATGGGTTTAGGTTCTGCTGTGTGTACTGGTGGTTGACTGCCCCCCAGCCCAGAGTGTGCATGGAAAATTGTCTGGCAGCCTCCCTGACAGCAAGCAGTGATAGTGCCCATGAAGGGGACCTTGTTGGGCCCGCCCCTTTCACGGTTATCGCTTCTCGGCCTTTTGGCTAAGATCAAGTGTAGTATCTGTTCTTATCAGTTTAATATCTGATACGTCCCCTATCTGGGGACCATATATTAAATGGATTTTTGAGAACGGGGGCCGATTTCGAAGCTTGCTTCCGTCGCCCTATGCATTGACCCGATATGGCAGTATCTTCGGGTACAGTGCACCACCCCCTTACAGGGTTAAAAAGAAAGATTCCTACTTTCATTGCTACCTGCTTGCTGGCTAGCCAGCTAGCCAGCCCTGTGGGCCTTGCTGCTGCTGCAGCCAAAAAACAAAAGGTGGTGCTGCTGCTGCTTCTGCTGCTTCTGCTTGTGTCTGGCCCCTGTTGGAGCGTCCAGGCACAGGACTTCTGCTGCTGCTGACTAAATGGCCTCCTTAATTGGATCATTTGAGTAGCCAGCACACCTGTGCAGGTAGGGCATGACATGATAGGCAGCTGCCTTGATAGCGGGTGGGTGCTGAATGTTCCTAATTGACAAAATAAGATTAATGCTTATGAAGAAATATAAAATCTCATCCCTTCCCCAATATCGCGCCACACCCCTACCCCTTAATTCCCTGGTTGAACGTGATGGACATATGTCTTTTTTCGACCGTACTAACTATGTAACTATGTAACATAACATGGGGGGGGGGGGGGGGGGTCTCCTGGCTGTTCACACAGGTGTGTCATTGCTGTACATTGACCATGCATTGCTTCTGTGGTATTGCAAAGGCAAAGACAAATGCTTCCAGCCATCCATTGCACTAATGGATTGGTCATCAGCTGGCTGTCTATGTCCCGCATCAATATAGACCAAAGTACAGAGGGTTAGGCTATGCTATTGTGCACCTACCTGATGCATCAGAAGGTGCGAGGCCCTTGCTAAATTCTGTGCACAGACTTTGAGATCTATGCTTTAGACTGTATCTAAACCTGCTCCAACATGGACTGACATTCTGGCCTACTTTCAGCCGATGCGACTTGTCTGTTGCTGAACAGTCGCTTTTTATGTATTCAGCACCTATGTATAATGTTGTAAAAATGCTCTAGAAGCTAAAGTCGCAGAAATGTCACACATATTTGGCCTGCAACTTTCTGTGCGACAAATTCAGACAGGAAAAATCAGTATAAATCCTTAGAAAATTATCCCCCAGTGTCTCCATCTGCTGGCGGTATTGAATAAGCATTGCTGCACTGATGGGGTATGCATTAGACGAAAAAAAAGAAGAAAAAGAAGAATAATACGCCCAGAAAAGAGGCGAAAAGGAGAAAAACGTAAAAAAACGTGAAAAAAAAGTAAGAGGAAGAGAAGGGAAAAAAAGGTGGAAATGGGTTTAAAAGTGATTTCGGCGGAGAAATATATATATATATATATATATATATATATATATATATATATATTATGCGCACACACACACATAGATATAAACGTATTCTCCGTTGAGATATTGCAGCCGCTGCTGTGTCCAGGCCCAGGAGCCTTAGCACTGTGCTGTGATGTCACTCAATACCACTGACATCACTAGGTGTAAACAACATCTCTCCTTTGCTGTGTATGTGACTATGGAGCTGTTTGGTGATGTCGTCTATTACGGCCTTCATAGAAGCAACAGGAGATTGTTGCATCCATCTTGAACCCTCAGAACTACAGTGCTATGATGTCACTCACTTCCACAGGCCTTGCAGAGTGTAAACAACAACAACCCAGCTTTGTTGTGTATGTAACCAAAGGGATTTGTGATGTCACCTAGAACCTTCACAGCAGCGACAGCTTTATGAGGAGCATCAGCACTGCTCTGCCTGAGCAGAACCATCACCGCCATAGGTTGTCAAATAACCCGGATTTAACCCACACAGGTAAGTCCAATGGGGTGCAGGCATGTCCTCTATGCTTACAGCTTCCCGTGGGTGTTGGTTTGATACCGTTTGGGGACAGCCAAGGAGGCATCTGCAGGCAACAAAGGTAGGTGTGTGCTTGTGTGTGTGTTTCCTATGCAGATCCTAAGCCCAGTGTCACATGCAAGTAGGAGGAGTAAGAAGGGTTCCTGGCAAATCCGGGTTATGGATTGCATTTAAAAAGGCCCCGTGGGAGTGCAATGGGCCCCTGTCTTGCTGCTTAGCAATAATGGTATGGGTTTAGGTTCTGCTGTGTGTACTGGTGGTTGACTGCCCCCCAGCCCAGAGTGTGCATGGAAAATTGTCTGGCAGCCTCCCTGACAGCAAGCAGTGATAGTGCCCATGAAGGGGACCTTGTTGGGCCCGCCCCTTTCACGGTTATCGCTTCTCGGCCTTTTGGCTAAGATCAAGTGTAGTATCTGTTCTTATCAGTTTAATATCTGATACGTCCCCTATCTGGGGACCATATATTAAATGGATTTTTGAGAACGGGGGCCGATTTCGAAGCTTGCTTCCGTCGCCCTATGCATTGACCCGATATGGCAGTATCTTCGGGTACAGTGCACCACCCCCTTACAGGGTTAAAAAGAAAGATTCCTACTTTCATTGCTACCTGCTTGCTGGCTAGCCAGCTAGCCAGCCCTGTGGGCCTTGCTGCTGCTGCAGCCAAAAAACAAAAGGTGGTGCTGCTGCTGCTTCTGCTGCTTCTGCTTGTGTCTGGCCCCTGTTGGAGCGTCCAGGCACAGGACTTCTGCTGCTGCTGACTAAATGGCCTCCTTAATTGGATCATTTGAGTAGCCAGCACACCTGTGCAGGTAGGGCATGACATGATAGGCAGCTGCCTTGATAGCGGGTGGGTGCTGAATGTTCCTAATTGACAAAATAAGATTAATGCTTATGAAGAAATATAAAATCTCATCCCTTCCCCAATATCGCGCCACACCCCTACCCCTTAATTCCCTGGTTGAACGTGATGGACATATGTCTTTTTTCGACCGTACTAACTATGTAACTATGTAACATAACATGGGGGGGGGGGGGGGGTCTCCTGGCTGTTCACACAGGTGTGTCATTGCTGTACATTGACCATGCATTGCTTCTGTGGTATTGCAAAGGCAAAGACAAATGCTTCCAGCCATCCATTGCACTAATGGATTGGTCATCAGCTGGCTGTCTATGTCCCGCATCAATATAGACCAAAGTACAGAGGGTTAGGCTATGCTATTGTGCACCTACCTGATGCATCAGAAGGTGCGAGGCCCTTGCTAAATTCTGTGCACAGACTTTGAGATCTATGCTTTAGACTGTATCTAAACCTGCTCCAACATGGACTGACATTCTGGCCTACTTTCAGCCGATGCGACTTGTCTGTCGCTGAACAGTCGCTTTTTATGTATTCAGCACCTATGTATAATGTTGTAAAAATGCTCTAGAAGCTAAAGTCGCAGAAATGTCACACATATTTGGCCTGCAACTTTCTGTGCGACAAATTCAGACAGGAAAAATCAGTATAAATCCTTAGAAAATTATCCCCCAGTGTCTCCATCTGCTGGCGGTATTGAATAAGCATTGCTGCACTGATGGGGTATGCATTAGACGAAAAAAAAGAAGAAAAAGAAGAATAATACGCCCAGAAAAGAGGCGAAAAGGAGAAAAACGTAAAAAAACGTGAAAAAAAAGTAAGAGGAAGAGAAGGGAAAAAAAGGTGGAAATGGGTTTAAAAGTGATTTCGGCGGAGAAATATATATATATATATATATATATATATATATATATATATATATATGCGCACACACACACATAGATATAAACGTATTCTCCGTTGAGATATTGCAGCCGCTGCTGTGTCCAGGCCCAGGAGCCTTAGCACTGTGCTGTGATGTCACTCAATACCACTGACATCACTAGGTGTAAACAACATCTCTCCTTTGCTGTGTATGTGACTATGGAGCTGTTTGGTGATGTCGTCTATTACGGCCTTCATAGAAGCAACAGGAGATTGTTGCATCCATCTTGAACCCTCAGAACTACAGTGCTATGATGTCACTCACTTCCACAGGCCTTGCAGAGTGTAAACAACAACAACCCAGCTTTGTTGTGTATGTAACCAAAGGGATTTGTGATGTCACCTAGAACCTTCACAGCAGCGACAGCTTTATGAGGAGCATCAGCACTGCTCTGCCTGAGCAGAACCATCACCGCCATAGGTTGTCAAATAACCCGGATTTAACCCACACAGGTAAGTCCAATGGGGTGCAGGCATGTCCTCTATGCTTACAGCTTCCCGTGGGTGTTGGTTTGATACCGTTTGGGGACAGCCAAGGAGGCATCTGCAGGCAACAAAGGTAGGTGTGTGCTTGTGTGTGTGTTTCCTATGCAGATCCTAAGCCCAGTGTCACATGCAAGTAGGAGGAGTAAGAAGGGTTCCTGGCAAATCCGGGTTATGGATTGCATTTAAAAAGGCCCCGTGGGAGTGCAATGGGCCCCTGTCTTGCTGCTTAGCAATAATGGTATGGGTTTAGGTTCTGCTGTGTGTACTGGTGGTTGACTGCCCCCCAGCCCAGAGTGTGCATGGAAAATTGTCTGGCAGCCTCCCTGACAGCAAGCAGTGATAGTGCCCATGAAGGGGACCTTGTTGGGCCCGCCCCTTTCACGGTTATCGCTTCTCGGCCTTTTGGCTAAGATCAAGTGTAGTATCTGTTCTTATCAGTTTAATATCTGATACGTCCCCTATCTGGGGACCATATATGGATTTTTGAGAACGGGGGCCGATTTCGAAGCTTGCTTCCGTCGCCCTATGCATTGACCCGATATGGCAGTATCTTCGGGTACAGTGCACCACCCCCTTACAGGGTTAAAAAGAAAGATTCCTACTTTCATTGCTACCTGCTTGCTGGCTAGCCAGCTAGCCAGCCCTGTGGGCCTTGCTGCTGCTGCAGCCAAAAAACAAAAGGTGGTGCTTCTGCTGCTTCTGCTTGTGTCTGGCCCCTGTTGGAGCGTCCAGGCACAGGACTTCTGCTGCTGCTGACTAAATGGCCTCCTTAATTGGATCATTTGAGTAGCCAGCACACCTGTGCAGGTAGGGCATGACATGATAGGCAGCTGCCTTGATAGCGGGTGGGTGCTGAATGTTCCTAATTGACAAAATAAGATTAATGCTTATGAAGAAATATAAAATCTCATCCCTTCCCCAATATCGCGCCACACCCCTACCCCTTAATTCCCTGGTTGAACGTGATGGACATATGTCTTTTTTCGACCGTACTAACTATGTAACTATGTAACATAACATGGGGGGGGGGGGGGGGGGGGTCTCCTGGCTGTTCACACAGGTGTGTCATTGCTGTACATTGACCATGCATTGCTTCTGTGGTATTGCAAAGGCAAAGACAAATGCTTCCAGCCATCCATTGCACTAATGGATTGGTCATCAGCTGGCTGTCTATGTCCCGCATCAATATAGACCAAAGTACAGAGGGTTAGGCTATGCTATTGTGCACCTACCTGATGCATCAGAAGGTGCGAGGCCCTTGCTAAATTCTGTGCACAGACTTTGAGATCTATGCTTTAGACTGTATCTAAACCTGCTCCAACATGGACTGACATTCTGGCCTACTTTCAGCCGATGCGACTTGTCTGTCGCTGAACAGTCGCTTTTTATGTATTCAGCACCTATGTATAATGTTGTAAAAATGCTCTAGAAGCTAAAGTCGCAGAAATGTCACACATATTTGGCCTGCAACTTTCTGTGCGACAAATTCAGACAGGAAAAATCAGTATAAATCCTTAGAAAATTATCCCCCAGTGTCTCCATCTGCTGGCGGTATTGAATAAGCATTGCTGCACTGATGGGGTATGCATTAGACGAAAAAAAAGAAGAAAAAGAAGAATAATACGCCCAGAAAAGAGGCGAAAAGGAGAAAAACGTAAAAAAACGTGAAAAAAAAGTAAGAGGAAGAGAAGGGAAAAAAAGGTGGAAATGGGTTTAAAAGTGATTTCGGCGGAGAAATATATATATATATATATATATATATATATATATATATATATATATATATGCGCACACACACACATAGATATAAACGTATTCTCCGTTGAGATATTGCAGCCGCTGCTGTGTCCAGGCCCAGGAGCCTTAGCACTGTGCTGTGATGTCACTCAATACCACTGACATCACTAGGTGTAAACAACATCTCTCCTTTGCTGTGTATGTGACTATGGAGCTGTTTGGTGATGTCGTCTATTACGGCCTTCATAGAAGCAACAGGAGATTGTTGCATCCATCTTGAACCCTCAGAACTACAGTGCTATGATGTCACTCACTTCCACAGGCCTTGCAGAGTGTAAACAACAACAACCCAGCTTTGTTGTGTATGTAACCAAAGGGATTTGTGATGTCACCTAGAACCTTCACAGCAGCGACAGCTTTATGAGGAGCATCAGCACTGCTCTGCCTGAGCAGAACCATCACCGCCATAGGTTGTCAAATAACCCGGATTTAACCCACACAGGTAAGTCCAATGGGGTGCAGGCATGTCCTCTATGCTTACAGCTTCCCGTGGGTGTTGGTTTGATACCGTTTGGGGACAGCCAAGGAGGCATCTGCAGGCAACAAAGGTAGGTGTGTGCTTGTGTGTGTGTTTCCTATGCAGATCCTAAGCCCAGTGTCACATGCAAGTAGGAGGAGTAAGAAGGGTTCCTGGCAAATCCGGGTTATGGATTGCATTTAAAAAGGCCCCGTGGGAGTGCAATGGGCCCCTGTCTTGCTGCTTAGCAATAATGGTATGGGTTTAGGTTCTGCTGTGTGTACTGGTGGTTGACTGCCCCCCAGCCCAGAGTGTGCATGGAAAATTGTCTGGCAGCCTCCCTGACAGCAAGCAGTGATAGTGCCCATGAAGGGGACCTTGTTGGGCCCGCCCCTTTCACGGTTATCGCTTCTCGGCCTTTTGGCTAAGATCAAGTGTAGTATCTGTTCTTATCAGTTTAATATCTGATACGTCCCCTATCTGGGGACCATATATTAAATGGATTTTTGAGAACGGGGGCCGATTTCGAAGCTTGCTTCCGTCGCCCTATGCATTGACCCGATATGGCAGTATCTTCGGGTACAGTGCACCACCCCCTTACAGGGTTAAAAAGAAAGATTCCTACTTTCATTGCTACCTGCTTGCTGGCTAGCCAGCTAGCCAGCCCTGTGGGCCTTGCTGCTGCTGCAGCCAAAAAACAAAAGGTGGTGCTGCTGCTGCTTCTGCTGCTTCTGCTTGTGTCTGGCCCCTGTTGGAGCGTCCAGGCACAGGACTTCTGCTGCTGCTGACTAAATGGCCTCCTTAATTGGATCATTTGAGTAGCCAGCACACCTGTGCAGGTAGGGCATGACATGATAGGCAGCTGCCTTGATAGCGGGTGGGTGCTGAATGTTCCTAATTGACAAAATAAGATTAATGCTTATGAAGAAATATAAAATCTCATCCCTTCCCCAATATCGCGCCACACCCCTACCCCTTAATTCCCTGGTTGAACGTGATGGACATATGTCTTTTTTCGACCGTACTAACTATGTAACTATGTAACATAACATGGGGGGGGGGGGGGGGGGGTCTCCTGGCTGTTCACACAGGTGTGTCATTGCTGTACATTGACCATGCATTGCTTCTGTGGTATTGCAAAGGCAAAGACAAATGCTTCCAGCCATCCATTGCACTAATGGATTGGTCATCAGCTGGCTGTCTATGTCCCGCATCAATATAGACCAAAGTACAGAGGGTTAGGCTATGCTATTGTGCACCTACCTGATGCATCAGAAGGTGCGAGGCCCTTGCTAAATTCTGTGCACAGACTTTGAGATCTATGCTTTAGACTGTATCTAAACCTGCTCCAACATGGACTGACATTCTGGCCTACTTTCAGCCGATGCGACTTGTCTGTCGCGGAACAGTCGCTTTTTATGTATTCAGCACCTATGTATAATGTTGTAAAAATGCTCTAGAAGCTAAAGTCGCAGAAATGTCACACATATTTGGCCTGCAACTTTCTGTGCGACAAATTCAGACAGGAAAAATCAGTATAAATCCTTAGAAAATTATCCCCCAGTGTCTCCATCTGCTGGCGGTATTGAATAAGCATTGCTGCACTGATGGGGTATGCATTAGACGAAAAAAAAGAAGAAAAAGAAGAATAATACGCCCAGAAAAGAGGCGAAAAGGAGAAAAACGTAAAAAAACTTGAAAAAAAAGTAAGAGGAAGAGAAGGGAAAAAAAGGTGGAAATGGGTTTAAAAGTGATTTCGGCGGAGAAATATATATATATATATATATATATATATATATATATATGCGCACACACACACATAGATATAAACGTATTCTCCGTTGAGATATTGCAGCCGCTGCTGTGTCCAGGCCCAGGAGCCTTAGCACTGTGCTGTGATGTCACTCAATACCACTGACATCACTAGGTGTAAACAACATCTCTCCTTTGCTGTGTATGTGACTATGGAGCTGTTTGGTGATGTCGTCTATTACGGCCTTCATAGAAGCAACAGGAGATTGTTGCATCCATCTTGAACCCTCAGAACTACAGTGCTATGATGTCACTCACTTCCACAGGCCTTGCAGAGTGTAAACAACAACAACCCAGCTTTGTTGTGTATGTAACCAAAGGGATTTGTGATGTCACCTAGAACCTTCACAGCAGCGACAGCTTTATGAGGAGCATCAGCACTGCTCTGCCTGAGCAGAACCATCACCGCCATAGGTTGTCAAATAACCCGGATTTAACCCACACAGGTAAGTCCAATGGGGTGCAGGCATGTCCTCTATGCTTACAGCTTCCCGTGGGTGTTGGTTTGATACCGTTTGGGGACAGCCAAGGAGGCATCTGCAGGCAACAAAGGTAGGTGTGTGCTTGTGTGTGTGTTTCCTATGCAGATCCTAAGCCCAGTGTCACATGCAAGTAGGAGGAGTAAGAAGGGTTCCTGGCAAATCCGGGTTATGGATTGCATTTAAAAAGGCCCCGTGGGAGTGCAATGGGCCCCTGTCTTGCTGCTTAGCAATAATGGTATGGGTTTAGGTTCTGCTGTGTGTACTGGTGGTTGACTGCCCCCCAGCCCAGAGTGTGCATGGAAAATTGTCTGGCAGCCTCCCTGACAGCAAGCAGTGATAGTGCCCATGAAGGGGACCTTGTTGGGCCCGCCCCTTTCACGGTTATCGCTTCTCGGCCTTTTGGCTAAGATCAAGTGTAGTATCTGTTCTTATCAGTTTAATATCTGATACGTCCCCTATCTGGGGACCATATATTAAATGGATTTTTGAGAACGGGGGCCGATTTCGAAGCTTGCTTCCGTCGCCCTATGCATTGACCCGATATGGCAGTATCTTCGGGTACAGTGCACCACCCCCTTACAGGGTTAAAAAGAAAGATTCCTACTTTCATTGCTACCTGCTTGCTGGCTAGCCAGCTAGCCAGCCCTGTGGGCCTTGCTGCTGCTGCAGCCAAAAAACAAAAGGTGGTGCTGCTGCTGCTTCTGCTGCTTCTGCTTGTGTCTGGCCCCTGTTGGAGCGTCCAGGCACAGGACTTCTGCTGCTGCTGACTAAATGGCCTCCTTAATTGGATCATTTGAGTAGCCAGCACACCTGTGCAGGTAGGGCATGACATGATAGGCAGCTGCCTTGATAGCGGGTGGGTGCTGAATGTTCCTAATTGACAAAATAAGATTAATGCTTATGAAGAAATATAAAATCTCATCCCTTCCCCAATATCGCGCCACACCCCTACCCCTTAATTCCCTGGTTGAACGTGATGGACATATGTCTTTTTTCGACCGTACTAACTATGTAACTATGTAACATAACATGGGGGGGGGGGGGGGGGGGTCTCCTGGCTGTTCACACAGGTGTGTCATTGCTGTACATTGACCATGCATTGCTTCTGTGGTATTGCAAAGGCAAAGACAAATGCTTCCAGCCATCCATTGCACTAATGGATTGGTCATCAGCTGGCTGTCTATGTCCCGCATCAATATAGACCAAAGTACAGAGGGTTAGGCTATGCTATTGTGCACCTACCTGATGCATCAGAAGGTGCGAGGCCCTTGCTAAATTCTGTGCACAGACTTTGAGATCTATGCTTTAGACTGTATCTAAACCTGCTCCAACATGGACTGACATTCTGGCCTACTTTCAGCCGATGCGACTTGTCTGTCGCTGAACAGTCGCTTTTTATGTATTCAGCACCTATGTATAATGTTGTAAAAATGCTCTAGAAGCTAAAGTCGCAGAAATGTCACACATATTTGGCCTGCAACTTTCTGTGCGACAAATTCAGACAGGAAAAATCAGTATAAATCCTTAGAAAATTATCCCCCAGTGTCTCCATCTGCTGGCGGTATTGAATAAGCATTGCTGCACTGATGGGGTATGCATTAGACGAAAAAAAAGAAGAAAAAGAAGAATAATACGCCCAGAAAAGAGGCGAAAAGGAGAAAAACGTAAAAAAACGTGAAAAAAAAGTAAGAGGAAGAGAAGGGAAAAAAAGGTGGAAATGGGTTTAAAAGTGATTTCGGCGGAGAAATATATATATATATATATATATATATATATATATATATATATATATATATATATGCGCACACACACACATAGATATAAACGTATTCTCCGTTGAGATATTGCAGCCGCTGCTGTGTCCAGGCCCAGGAGCCTTAGCACTGTGCTGTGATGTCACTCAATACCACTGACATCACTAGGTGTAAACAACATCTCTCCTTTGCTGTGTATGTGACTATGGAGCTGTTTGGTGATGTCGTCTATTACGGCCTTCATAGAAGCAACAGGAGATTGTTGCATCCATCTTGAACCCTCAGAACTACAGTGCTATGATGTCACTCACTTCCACAGGCCTTGCAGAGTGTAAACAACAACAACCCAGCTTTGTTGTGTATGTAACCAAAGGGATTTGTGATGTCACCTAGAACCTTCACAGCAGCGACAGCTTTATGAGGAGCATCAGCACTGCTCTGCCTGAGCAGAACCATCACCGCCATAGGTTGTCAAATAACCCGGATTTAACCCACACAGGTAAGTCCAATGGGGTGCAGGCATGTCCTCTATGCTTACAGCTTCCCGTGGGTGTTGGTTTGATACCGTTTGGGGACAGCCAAGGAGGCATCTGCAGGCAACAAAGGTAGGTGTGTGCTTGTGTGTGTGTTTCCTATGCAGATCCTAAGCCCAGTGTCACATGCAAGTAGGAGGAGTAAGAAGGGTTCCTGGCAAATCCGGGTTATGGATTGCATTTAAAAAGGCCCCGTGGGAGTGCAATGGGCCCCTGTCTTGCTGCTTAGCAATAATGGTATGGGTTTAGGTTCTGCTGTGTGTACTGGTGGTTGACTGCCCCCCAGCCCAGAGTGTGCATGGAAAATTGTCTGGCAGCCTCCCTGACAGCAAGCAGTGATAGTGCCCATGAAGGGGACCTTGTTGGGCCCGCCCCTTTCACGGTTATCGCTTCTCGGCCTTTTGGCTAAGATCAAGTGTAGTATCTGTTCTTATCAGTTTAATATCTGATACGTCCCCTATCTGGGGACCATATATTAAATGGATTTTTGAGAACGGGGGCCGATTTCGAAGCTTGCTTCCGTCGCCCTATGCATTGACCCGATATGGCAGTATCTTCGGGTACAGTGCACCACCCCCTTACAGGGTTAAAAAGAAAGATTCCTACTTTCATTGCTACCTGCTTGCTGGCTAGCCAGCTAGCCAGCCCTGTGGGCCTTGCTGCTGCTGCAGCCAAAAAACAAAAGGTGGTGCTGCTGCTGCTTCTGCTGCTTCTGCTTGTGTCTGGCCCCTGTTGGAGCGTCCAGGCACAGGACTTCTGCTGCTGCTGACTAAATGGCCTCCTTAATTGGATCATTTGAGTAGCCAGCACACCTGTGCAGGTAGGGCATGACATGATAGGCAGCTGCCTTGATAGCGGGTGGGTGCTGAATGTTCCTAATTGACAAAATAAGATTAATGCTTATGAAGAAATATAAAATCTCATCCCTTCCCCAATATCGCGCCACACCCCTACCCCTTAATTCCCTGGTTGAACGTGATGGACATATGTCTTTTTTCGACCGTACTAACTATGTAACTATGTAACATAACATGGGGGGGGGGGGGGGGGGGGTCTCCTGGCTGTTCACACAGGTGTGTCATTGCTGTACATTGACCATGCATTGCTTCTGTGGTATTGCAAAGGCAAAGACAAATGCTTCCAGCCATCCATTGCACTAATGGATTGGTCATCAGCTGGCTGTCTATGTCCCGCATCAATATAGACCAAAGTACAGAGGGTTAGGCTATGCTATTGTGCACCTACCTGATGCATCAGAAGGTGCGAGGCCCTTGCTAAATTCTGTGCACAGACTTTGAGATCTATGCTTTAGACTGTATCTAAACCTGCTCCAACATGGACTGACATTCTGGCCTACTTTCAGCCGATGCGACTTGTCTGTCGCTGAACAGTCGCTTTTTATGTATTCAGCACCTATGTATAATGTTGTAAAAATGCTCTAGAAGCTAAAGTCGCAGAAATGTCACACATATTTGGCCTGCAACTTTCTGTGCGACAAATTCAGACAGGAAAAATCAGTATAAATCCTTAGAAAATTATCCCCCAGTGTCTCCATCTGCTGGCGGTATTGAATAAGCATTGCTGCACTGATGGGGTATGCATTAGACGAAAAAAAAGAAGAAAAAGAAGAATAATACGCCCAGAAAAGAGGCGAAAAGGAGAAAAACGTAAAAAAACGTGAAAAAAAAGTAAGAGGAAGAGAAGGGAAAAAAAGGTGGAAATGGGTTTAAAAGTGATTTCGGCGGAGAAATATATATATATATATATATATATATATATATATATATATATATATGCGCACACACACACATAGATATAAACGTATTCTCCGTTGAGATATTGCAGCCGCTGCTGTGTCCAGGCCCAGGAGCCTTAGCACTGTGCTGTGATGTCACTCAATACCACTGACATCACTAGGTGTAAACAACATCTCTCCTTTGCTGTGTATGTGACTATGGAGCTGTTTGGTGATGTCGTCTATTACGGCCTTCATAGAAGCAACAGGAGATTGTTGCATCCATCTTGAACCCTCAGAACTACAGTGCTATGATGTCACTCACTTCCACAGGCCTTGCAGAGTGTAAACAACAACAACCCAGCTTTGTTGTGTATGTAACCAAAGGGATTTGTGATGTCACCTAGAACCTTCACAGCAGCGACAGCTTTATGAGGAGCATCAGCACTGCTCTGCCTGAGCAGAACCATCACCGCCATAGGTTGTCAAATAACCCGGATTTAACCCACACAGGTAAGTCCAATGGGGTGCAGGCATGTCCTCTATGCTTACAGCTTCCCGTGGGTGTTGGTTTGATACCGTTTGGGGACAGCCAAGGAGGCATCTGCAGGCAACAAAGGTAGGTGTGTGCTTGTGTGTGTGTTTCCTATGCAGATCCTAAGCCCAGTGTCACATGCAAGTAGGAGGAGTAAGAAGGGTTCCTGGCAAATCCGGGTTATGGATTGCATTTAAAAAGGCCCCGTGGGAGTGCAATGGGCCCCTGTCTTGCTGCTTAGCAATAATGGTATGGGTTTAGGTTCTGCTGTGTGTACTGGTGGTTGACTGCCCCCCAGCCCAGAGTGTGCATGGAAAATTGTCTGGCAGCCTCCCTGACAGCAAGCAGTGATAGTGCCCATGAAGGGGACCTTGTTGGGCCCGCCCCTTTCACGGTTATCGCTTCTCGGCCTTTTGGCTAAGATCACGTGTGGATTTCTGTGCGTGGTTTGGGTTGAAAGGAGTGGTGATCGGGGCCCTCTTTACGGGGGGCCCTGGATTGTTGCTGAGCTGCGATCGTGGGTTTTACCTGCAAAAATGAGCGAGAAGGCGCGTGGACTTGAGGACACGGTGCGGATCTACGTTCCTGGCGAGCACCGGGGGACGATCGGACTTGACCAAATCGTTGTGGAGATTCTTCGCAAGCTTGATTACCTACAGGTATGGAATGTATTGGCTATACAGGATTTTCCTAGGCAAGGAATTTATGATATTACTTTTTGTGGTTCTGAGATTTGCCAGAGAGTCTATATGGATCTTGAAGAAATGAAGAGGAAAAGTGAGCCTGCTATAATGAAGAAGATTAAAGTGGAACCGTTATTTATGAATACAACAAAGGTAGTAATTGTCCACATGTATAATCCTAAGGTTTCTGATGAAATGGTTACAAACTTTTTGTTCCGGTATTGCGAGGAAGTGAAATTTATAGGAAGACTTAAGAACAAGTTTGGGTACTTTAATTGTAAGAGAAAGTTTATTGTAAAATTTAAAAAAGATGAAGGAATGCAAGATGGAAGGAAGAGCATACCACAGGTGTTTTCTATCGGAGGAGAGAGAGGTTTCTGCTTTTATGAAGGCCAGTTGCAATATTGTAGAAAGTGCCATGCCTATGGCCATGTACAGGATTATTGCCCTGAGAAAGGAGAATGTTGCAGAAATTGTGGGAAAACTGGTCATGAAGCAAGTATCTGTACAGAGAAGAAGACATGTGATATCTGTGGAAGTGAGGAACATTTGGCAAGAGGCTGTGATATGTGGTATAAAAAGAAGAGAAGTTATGCTGATGCAGCTGGGAATAGAGGAGAACAAAGAGAAAAAGGGGGAGGGAGGTTTGTTCCTGGAGTTGGTGAGAGTGTGAGTGTGAGTGTTAATGTGGCACAGGTGGCTGAGGAAAGTTCTGTGATAGTGGAGCACATTAGCACTCAGGAGAGGTCAGGGGAGGAGGGTGTTTCCACTGCTGTGACTGGTGAGGAGACAGGTGTGGGAGGTGAATTTACCTTGGTGAAAAAGAAAAAAGCAAAAAAAGTGAAAGTGGTGGAGAAAATTGAGACAGTGTATGGTGATGTTCTTTCTAGTGAAGAGGCTATGGATGATATTGAATGTCCAAACCCAATTGTGGGGGAGGAGGAGGGAATGGAGGTTGTTGGGTCATCTCAGAGATCTCTAACACCTGGTCAGAGAGTTTCTCGCAGTAAGGAAGAAGAGGAGGAGGAAGATGAGGATGTGCAGGTTGTGAATAAAAGGTGTAAGACAGGGAGCTGGTCTGAGGATCAGGAATCCCTTGTGCTTGGTAGTGATAATGAAATAGACAGGGACTCTAACATAGGGTCGCCTGATTGTTTTGCAAGCTTACATAGGAAAGTTGAAGGCCAAAATGTTAATTTCTAAGTTAAGATGGATTTTAAAGCATTTGGTTTTCTTTTCCTAGTTATTATGACTTTGGTTGTAACAACTATTAATGTAAGAAGTATTGAGTCTGAAATTAGGAGAGCTGCAATTTTTAATATTCTTGAGAATGTTAGAAGTGATGTGATATGTTTACAGGAGTGTGCAATAAAGTCAGCACCTTATGCAAATGAGTGGAAGTGTGGGCAGTCCTTCTGGTCCACATGTGCAGAAAACAAAAATGAAGGTGTGGGGATTTTATTGCGAAACAGGGACATTAAAGTTTTAAATTGCCAAATTTTAGTACCTGGTCGTTGTATGGTTTTAATTTTTGAGGTTTTGGGCCAGAGGATGAGAATTTTTAATGTGTATGCTCCAGCAGAAAAACAAGCACGTTTGTCTTTTTTAGAGTCCCTTAAGTTTTTTATCCCTGGTCGTGAAGATACTATTATTGTTGGCGATTTTAACTGCATTAGATCCGTCAATGATCGTGAGAGCTCTGCTGAGGTTAGAACTGATATTACTTCCAATGTTTTAAATCAAATTATTCAAGACTTGCATTTTACTGATGTTGGACTGATGGTTAGCACTGATGAAAGATATACGTACATATCAGATAGTGGCCGCTGTAAATCCCGGATCGATTACATCCTGGTCTCTGATGGGATTAAGGTGGTCCGGTGCAATCAAATGATGTCAACTTTCTCAGACCACAAGATGGTGTCGGCTGAGATAAGTGTCACAGAGTCCCTTCATTTTGGGAGGGGGCTCTGGAAATTAAATGTAAGTCTATTGGAAGATGAGGAAGTAATGGCTGGTTTTAATCATGTGTTTTTATCCTGTGTTTCTAAACAACCTGATTTTAGTAATGTCTTAGTGTGGTGGGAATGGGCTAAAGGAGAGTTTTCTAATTTCTTTAAGATGTTTTGCATAAAGAGAGCACAAGAGAAGAGGAAGAGTGATGAAAGGCTTGTATCCCGGTTAGAGACTCTCTATAAGTTTAAACGTGTTGGTGTGGAGGTGGAGGATGAGATTGTTAAGGTGAAGGGGGAGATGAAAAAAAGGTTGTTGGAAAAGGGAAGGAATATTGTATATAAGTCTAAAGTGCAGCACCTAGAAGAAAATGAGCAGTGTACACGGTATTTCTTTAAAAAATGTTTTAATGCTAAAGGTGTTTTTAAATCTGTTTTTACCCCTACGGGGGAAGTTTTTGGAGAGGAGATGGTGAAGGAGATTGGCAGATTTTATGAGACACTCTTTAGTAATAAGAGCAGAGCCAGTGAGACGGAGATGAATGATTATTGTAATATTTTGGAGAATAAAGTTCCTGTTGAAAAAATAGATTTTTTGATTGATGATGTTAGTGAAGGGGAGATCAAGCAGGCCCTGGATAAGATGGCCAAAGGGAAGACACCAGGCTGTGATGGTCTCCCCGCTGAGTTTTATTCTGCGTTCTGGAATATTTTAAGTAAAGAGTTTACACGGGTGGTGCAATATGTTTTTAACTCAGGTGTTTTAGCTGAATCTATGAAGAAAGGGGTCATAACATTAATTCATAAAAAAGGTGATGGCAGAGATCTTAAAAATTGGAGACCTATAACTTTATTAAATTGTGACTACAAGATAATTGCTAAGATTGTGGCTAATAGACTGAGTGATGTAGTGGACCACCTTGTGGGAGAATACCAAGTTTGTGCAGTACCGAAAAGAAAAATAACAGATAATTTATTGCTTTTAAGAGACTCTATTTATTACAGTAACTTTAACAAGAATGCACTGTTTGTTGAGTCCATAGATTTCGAAAAGGCTTATGATAAGGTTGCACATGATTTTATGTTCATTGCTTTAAAACACTTAGGTATTCCAGAAAAGTTATTATCTGTTATTATGAGTTTTTATCATGGGGTGACAAGTCAGATTTTAGTAAATGGGCATGTGGGGCCTGCTTTTAATGTCTTGTCTGGAGTCAGACAGGGATGCCCACTCTCCCCAATTCTGTTTATATGCGTTATAGAGGGCCTGTTGAAGAATGTGCAGAAAGATAAATGTGTGAGTGGTGTTTTTATTCCAGGTAGTGATGGTAGTAAGTTAAAGGTTTTAAGTTATATGGACGATGTGGTTTTTACTTGTACATCCCAAGCAGATCTCAACAGAGTAAATTTGCATGTGAGGATTTTTTGTTGTGTGGCTGGGATGAATGTGAACTGGGGGAAGTGCCAATTATGCAGTTTTGGGAACCAAGAGAATATAGTAGTGGATGGTGTTAAGAAAAAAGAAGACATTGAAGTGCTAGGAGTGATATTTGACAAAGACCTCAAAGGAAAGAAAAGTTATGAGACTTTGGACAGTAAAATTGAGAAGAAGCTATCCTTCTGGAGGTTAAGGAACTTGTCACTTAAAGGGAAAGTTCTTATCATTAAGTCTGTAATCCTACCGCTTCTCTTGTATACGGCTATGGTGCTTCCTCCAGGGAAGTTATGGACTAGGAGAGTTACAAGGAAGCTTTTTGTGTTCTTCTGGGGGTCTAAGATGGAGAAAATGAGAAGAGAAGAAGTGATGAAGAGTATGAATTTGGGCGGATATAACTTTCCAAACATTGATCTGTTTTTAAAGGTGCACTATTTTCTTTTAATTTTTAAATTGATACAGTGCAATAATAGGGCGGCAGACATGAGTAAATACCTTGCAGGATGGTTGTTTTCCAAATGGGGCTGGTGTGAGAGGGATTTGAGGAGACCCATAGCACATGTGATACCTACCTTCTATGTGCTCCTCAGGTCTTTCAATGATCAATTTGGTTTGAGCTCTTTAGGTGAACCTGATAAAAAGAAAATAGAACAGGAAATAAGGAAAAATGAGAGATTATATGAAGTACCATTCTGCACTAATGCCAGTCTGTGAAGATTTGGAAGTTTTTTAAAGTTATTGGACTATCAAACAGACAAAAAGACGTTAGTTGGATGTCCTTTCATGGCTGCCTCCCAACCCGATCTTTTTTAAATGGAAGAGGTTTGAGAATAAGTGACAGATGCCCAAGAGAGGGTTGTGGAGGTAGAGAAGACTTAGTGCACCTTTATTGGGACTGTTTTTATGCAAAAGAATTTTTTATGTTTTTAAAGAGGTTTTTAATCCAACTCACTGGATATAATAGTTTTTCTTTTGAGAAAGTTTTTATTGGTCAAGATCTTAGTAAAAAGGAAGATACACGTACTAATTGGATTCTTTTTTCTGTTTTTAAAGAGGTTTTATGGGACTCACGCAATTTGCTTGTTTTTAAAAATGTTGTTATTTCTCCGAGGGAATTGAAAAGATTGTTTTTAGGAAGGATTTTTACTATCTTTCTACTGGACAAAAAGAGAATTGGTGAAGAAGAAGCGGAGAAAATCTGGATGCATACACGATGGAAGAATTTATAAGAAGTACGTAAAGGAGAAAGCTGTAAGTTTTTGACCAATTTCTGTGATTGTTTTTGACATGTTTTTTTTGTTTTGTTGTTTTGGTCACTTTTTCTTGGCACTCGGTTCCCTTAGTTAGTTTTTTCCGTATGATGTTTTTTCAGATATTGTTTTAAGTGACGAGTCTTGGTAGGTGACCTGATGATCGTCCAAACAATAGTCTGTAACTGAGGAAAAAAAAAAAAAAAAAAAAAAAAAAAAAAAAAAAAAAAAAAAAAAAAAAAAAAAATCTGTTCTTATCAGTTTAATATCTGATACGTCCCCTATCTGGGGACCATATATTAAATGGATTTTTGAGAACGGGGGCCGATTTCGAAGCTTGCTTCCGTCGCCCTATGCATTGACCCGATATGGCAGTATCTTCGGGTACAGTGCACCACCCCCTTACAGGGTTAAAAAGAAAGATTCCTACTTTCATTGCTACCTGCTTGCTGGCTAGCCAGCTAGCCAGCCCTGTGGGCCTTGCTGCTGCTGCAGCCAAAAAACAAAAGGTGGTGCTGCTGCTGCTTCTGCTGCTTCTGCTTGTGTCTGGCCCCTGTTGGAGCGTCCAGGCACAGGACTTCTGCTGCTGCTGACTAAATGGCCTCCTTAATTGGATCATTTGAGTAGCCAGCACACCTGTGCAGGTAGGGCATGACATGATAGGCAGCTGCCTTGATAGCGGGTGGGTGCTGAATGTTCCTAATTGACAAAATAAGATTAATGCTTATGAAGAAATATAAAATCTCATCCCTTCCCCAATATCGCGCCACACCCCTACCCCTTAATTCCCTGGTTGAACGTGATGGACATATGTCTTTTTTCGACCGTACTAACTATGTAACTATGTAACATAACATGGGGGGGGGGGGGGGTCTCCTGGCTGTTCACACAGGTGTGTCATTGCTGTACATTGACCATGCATTGCTTCTGTGGTATTGCAAAGGCAAAGACAAATGCTTCCAGCCATCCATTGCACTAATGGATTGGTCATCAGCTGGCTGTCTATGTCCCGCATCAATATAGACCAAAGTACAGAGGGTTAGGCTATGCTATTGTGCACCTACCTGATGCATCAGAAGGTGCGAGGCCCTTGCTAAATTCTGTGCACAGACTTTGAGATCTATGCTTTAGACTGTATCTAAACCTGCTCCAACATGGACTGACATTCTGGCCTACTTTCAGCCGATGCGACTTGTCTGTCGCGGAACAGTCGCTTTTTATGTATTCAGCACCTATGTATAATGTTGTAAAAATGCTCTAGAAGCTAAAGTCGCAGAAATGTCACACATATTTGGCCTGCAACTTTCTGTGCGACAAATTCAGACAGGAAAAATCAGTATAAATCCTTAGAAAATTATCCCCCAGTGTCTCCATCTGCTGGCGGTATTGAATAAGCATTGCTGCACTGATGGGGTATGCATTAGACGAAAAAAAAGAAGAAAAAGAAGAATAATACGCCCAGAAAAGAGGCGAAAAGGAGAAAAACGTAAAAAAACTTGAAAAAAAAGTAAGAGGAAGAGAAGGGAAAAAAAGGTGGAAATGGGTTTAAAAGTGATTTCGGCGGAGAAATATATATATATATATATATATATATATATATATATATATATGCGCACACACACACATAGATATAAACGTATTCTCCGTTGAGATATTGCAGCCGCTGCTGTGTCCAGGCCCAGGAGCCTTAGCACTGTGCTGTGATGTCACTCAATACCACTGACATCACTAGGTGTAAACAACATCTCTCCTTTGCTGTGTATGTGACTATGGAGCTGTTTGGTGATGTCGTCTATTACGGCCTTCATAGAAGCAACAGGAGATTGTTGCATCCATCTTGAACCCTCAGAACTACAGTGCTATGATGTCACTCACTTCCACAGGCCTTGCAGAGTGTAAACAACAACAACCCAGCTTTGTTGTGTATGTAACCAAAGGGATTTGTGATGTCACCTAGAACCTTCACAGCAGCGACAGCTTTATGAGGAGCATCGGCACTGCTCTGCCTGAGCAGAACCATCACCGCCATAGGTTGTCAAATAACCCGGATTTAACCCACACAGGTAAGTCCAATGGGGTGCAGGCATGTCCTCTATGCTTACAGCTTCCCGTGGGTGTTGGTTTGATACCGTTTGGGGACAGCCAAGGAGGCATCTGCAGGCAACAAAGGTAGGTGTGTGCTTGTGTGTGTGTTTCCTATGCAGATCCTAAGCCCAGTGTCACATGCAAGTAGGAGGAGTAAGAAGGGTTCCTGGCAAATCCGGGTTATGGATTGCATTTAAAAAGGCCCCGTGGGAGTGCAATGGGCCCCTGTCTTGCTGCTTAGCAATAATGGTATGGGTTTAGGTTCTGCTGTGTGTACTGGTGGTTGACTGCCCCCCAGCCCAGAGTGTGCATGGAAAATTGTCTGGCAGCCTCCCTGACAGCAAGCAGTGATAGTGCCCATGAAGGGGACCTTGTTGGGCCCGCCCCTTTCACGGTTATCGCTTCTCGGCCTTTTGGCTAAGATCAAGTGTAGTATCTGTTCTTATCAGTTTAATATCTGATACGTCCCCTATCTGGGGACCATATATTAAATGGATTTTTGAGAACGGGGGCCGATTTCGAAGCTTGCTTCCGTCGCCCTATGCATTGACCCGATATGGCAGTATCTTCGGGTACAGTGCACCACCCCCTTACAGGGTTAAAAAGAAAGATTCCTACTTTCATTGCTACCTGCTTGCTGGCTAGCCAGCTAGCCAGCCCTGTGGGCCTTGCTGCTGCTGCAGCCAAAAAACAAAAGGTGGTGCTGCTGCTGCTTCTGCTGCTTCTGCTTGTGTCTGGCCCCTGTTGGAGCGTCCAGGCACAGGACTTCTGCTGCTGCTGACTAAATGGCCTCCTTAATTGGATCATTTGAGTAGCCAGCACACCTGTGCAGGTAGGGCATGACATGATAGGCAGCTGCCTTGATAGCGGGTGGGTGCTGAATGTTCCTAATTGACAAAATAAGATTAATGCTTATGAAGAAATATAAAATCTCATCCCTTCCCCAATATCGCGCCACACCCCTACCCCTTAATTCCCTGGTTGAACGTGATGGACATATGTCTTTTTTCGACCGTACTAACTATGTAACTATGTAACATAACATGGGGGGGGGGGGGGGGGGTCTCCTGGCTGTTCACACAGGTGTGTCATTGCTGTACATTGACCATGCGTTGCTTGTGTGGTATTGCAAAGGCAAAGACAAATGCTTCCAGCCATCCATTGCACTAATGGATTGGTCATCAGCTGGCTGTCTATGTCCCGCATCAATATAGACCAAAGTACAGAGGGTTAGGCTATGCTATTGTGCACCTACCTGATGCATCAGAAGGTGCGAGGCCCTTGCTAAATTCTGTGCACAGACTTTGAGATCTATGCTTTAGACTGTATCTAAACCTGCTCCAACATGGACTGACATTCTGGCCTACTTTCAGCCGATGCGACTTGTCTGTCGCTGAACAGTCGCTTTTTATGTATTCAGCACCTATGTATAATGTTGTAAAAATGCTCTAGAAGCTAAAGTCGCAGAAATGTCACACATATTTGGCCTGCAACTTTCTGTGCGACAAATTCAGACAGGAAAAATCAGTATAAATCCTTAGAAAATTATCCCCCAGTGTCTCCATCTGCTGGCGGTATTGAATAAGCATTGCTGCACTGATGGGGTATGCATTAGACGAAAAAAAAGAAGAAAAAGAAGAATAATACGCCCAGAAAAGAGGCGAAAAGGAGAAAAACGTAAAAAAACGTGAAAAAAAAGTAAGAGGAAGAGAAGGGAAAAAAAGGTGGAAATGGGTTTAAAAGTGATTTCGGCGGAGAATATATATATATATATATATATATATATATATATATATATATATATATGCGCACACACACACATAGATATAAACGTATTCTCCGTTGAGATATTGCAGCCGCTGCTGTGTCCAGGCCCAGGAGCCTTAGCACTGTGCTGTGATGTCACTCAATACCACTGACATCACTAGGTGTAAACAACATCTCTCCTTTGCTGTGTATGTGACTATGGAGCTGTTTGGTGATGTCGTCTATTACGGCCTTCATAGAAGCAACAGGAGATTGTTGCATCCATCTTGAACCCTCAGAACTACAGTGCTATGATGTCACTCACTTCCACAGGCCTTGCAGAGTGTAAACAACAACAACCCAGCTTTGTTGTGTATGTAACCAAAGGGATTTGTGATGTCACCTAGAACCTTCACAGCAGCGACAGCTTTATGAGGAGCATCAGCACTGCTCTGCCTGAGCAGAACCATCACCGCCATAGGTTGTCAAATAACCCGGATTTAACCCACACAGGTAAGTCCAATGGGGTGCAGGCATGTCCTCTATGCTTACAGCTTCCCGTGGGTGTTGGTTTGATACCGTTTGGGGACAGCCAAGGAGGCATCTGCAGGCAACAAAGGTAGGTGTGTGCTTGTGTGTGTGTTTCCTATGCAGATCCTAAGCCCAGTGTCACATGCAAGTAGGAGGAGTAAGAAGGGTTCCTGGCAAATCCGGGTTATGGATTGCATTTAAAAAGGCCCCGTGGGAGTGCAATGGGCCCCTGTCTTGCTGCTTAGCAATAATGGTATGGGTTTAGGTTCTGCTGTGTGTACTGGTGGTTGACTGCCCCCCAGCCCAGAGTGTGCATGGAAAATTGTCTGGCAGCCTCCCTGACAGCAAGCAGTGATAGTGCCCATGAAGGGGACCTTGTTGGGCCCGCCCCTTTCACGGTTATCGCTTCTCGGCCTTTTGGCTAAGATCAAGTGTAGTATCTGTTCTTATCAGTTTAATATCTGATACGTCCCCTATCTGGGGACCATATATTAAATGGATTTTTGAGAACGGGGGCCGATTTCGAAGCTTGCTTCCGTCGCCCTATGCATTGACCCGATATGGCAGTATCTTCGGGTACAGTGCACCACCCCCTTACAGGGTTAAAAAGAAAGATTCCTACTTTCATTGCTACCTGCTTGCTGGCTAGCCAGCTAGCCAGCCCTGTGGGCCTTGCTGCTGCTGCAGCCAAAAAACAAAAGGTGGTGCTGCTGCTGCTTCTGCTGCTTCTGCTTGTGTCTGGCCCCTGTTGGAGCGTCCAGGCACAGGACTTCTGCTGCTGCTGACTAAATGGCCTCCTTAATTGGATCATTTGAGTAGCCAGCACACCTGTGCAGGTAGGGCATGACATGATAGGCAGCTGCCTTGATAGCGGGTGGGTGCTGAATGTTCCTAATTGACAAAATAAGATTAATGCTTATGAAGAAATATAAAATCTCATCCCTTCCCCAATATCGCGCCACACCCCTACCCCTTAATTCCCTGGTTGAACGTGATGGACATATGTCTTTTTTCGACCGTACTAACTATGTAACTATGTAACATAACATGGGGGGGGGGGGGTGGGGGTCTCCTGGCTGTTCACACAGGTGTGTCATTGCTGTACATTGACCATGCATTGCTTCTGTGGTATTGCAAAGGCAAAGACAAATGCTTCCAGCCATCCATTGCACTAATGGATTGGTCATCAGCTGGCTGTCTATGTCCCGCATCAATATAGACCAAAGTACAGAGGGTTAGGCTATGCTATTGTGCACCTACCTGATGCATCAGAAGGTGCGAGGCCCTTGCTAAATTCTGTGCACAGACTTTGAGATCTATGCTTTAGACTGTATCTAAACCTGCTCCAACATGGACTGACATTCTGGCCTACTTTCAGCCGATGCGACTTGTCTGTCGCTGAACAGTCGCTTTTTATGTATTCAGCACCTATGTATAATGTTGTAAAAATGCTCTAGAAGCTAAAGTCGCAGAAATGTCACACATATTTGGCCTGCAACTTTCTGTGCGACAAATTCAGACAGGAAAAATCAGTATAAATCCTTAGAAAATTATCCCCCAGTGTCTCCATCTGCTGGCGGTATTGAATAAGCATTGCTGCACTGATGGGGTATGCATTAGACGAAAAAAAAGAAGAAAAAGAAGAATAATACGCCCAGAAAAGAGGCGAAAAGGAGAAAAACGTAAAAAAACGTGAAAAAAAAGTAAGAGGAAGAGAAGGGAAAAAAAGGTGGAAATGGGTTTAAAAGTGATTTCGGCGGAGAAATATATATATATATATATATATATATATATATATATATATATATATATATGCGCACACACACACATAGATATAAACGTATTCTCCGTTGAGATATTGCAGCCGCTGCTGTGTCCAGGCCCAGGAGCCTTAGCACTGTGCTGTGATGTCACTCAATACCACTGACATCACTAGGTGTAAACAACATCTCTCCTTTGCTGTGTATGTGACTATGGAGCTGTTTGGTGATGTCGTCTATTACGGCCTTCATAGAAGCAACAGGAGATTGTTGCATCCATCTTGAACCCTCAGAACTACAGTGCTATGATGTCACTCACTTCCACAGGCCTTGCAGAGTGTAAACAACAACAACCCAGCTTTGTTGTGTATGTAACCAAAGCGATTTGTGATGTCACCTAGAACCTTCACAGCAGCGACAGCTTTATGAGGAGCATCAGCACTGCTCTGCCTGAGCAGAACCATCACCGCCATAGGTTGTCAAATAACCCGGATTTAACCCACACAGGTAAGTCCAATGGGGTGCAGGCATGTCCTCTATGCTTACAGCTTCCCGTGGGTGTTGGTTTGATACCGTTTGGGGACAGCCAAGGAGGCATCTGCAGGCAACAAAGGTAGGTGTGTGCTTGTGTGTGTGTTTCCTATGCAGATCCTAAGCCCAGTGTCACATGCAAGTAGGAGGAGTAAGAAGGGTTCCTGGCAAATCCGGGTTATGGATTGCATTTAAAAAGGCCCCGTGGGAGTGCAATGGGCCCCTGTCTTGCTGCTTAGCAATAATGGTATGGGTTTAGGTTCTGCTGTGTGTACTGGTGGTTGACTGCCCCCCAGCCCAGAGTGTGCATGGAAAATTGTCTGGCAGCCTCCCTGACAGCAAGCAGTGATAGTGCCCATGAAGGGGACCTTGTTGGGCCCGCCCCTTTCACGGTTATCGCTTCTCGGCCTTTTGGCTAAGATCAAGTGTAGTATCTGTTCTTATCAGTTTAATATCTGATACGTCCCCTATCTGGGGACCATATATTAAATGGATTTTTGAGAACGGGGGCCGATTTCGAAGCTTGCTTCCGTCGCCCTATGCATTGACCCGATATGGCAGTATCTTCGGGTACAGTGCACCACCCCCTTACAGGGTTAAAAAGAAAGATTCCTACTTTCATTGCTACCTGCTTGCTGGCTAGCCAGCTAGCCAGCCCTGTGGGCCTTGCTGCTGCTGCAGCCAAAAAACAAAAGGTGGTGCTGCTGCTGCTTCTGCTGCTTCTGCTTGTGTCTGGCCCCTGTTGGAGCGTCCAGGCACAGGACTTCTGCTGCTGCTGACTAAATGGCCTCCTTAATTGGATCATTTGAGTAGCCAGCACACCTGTGCAGGTAGGGCATGACATGATAGGCAGCTGCCTTGATAGCGGGTGGGTGCTGAATGTTCCTAATTGACAAAATAAGATTAATGCTTATGAAGAAATATAAAATCTCATCCCTTCCCCAATATCGCGCCACACCCCTACCCCTTAATTCCCTGGTTGAACGTGATGGACATATGTCTTTTTTCGACCGTACTAACTATGTAACTATGTAACATAACATGGGGGGGGGGGGGTCTCCTGGCTGTTCACACAGGTGTGTCATTGCTGTACATTGACCATGCATTGCTTCTGTGGTATTGCAAAGGCAAAGACAAATGCTTCCAGCCATCCATTGCACTAATGGATTGGTCATCAGCTGGCTGTCTATGTCCCGCATCAATATAGACCAAAGTACAGAGGGTTAGGCTATGCTATTGTGCACCTACCTGATGCATCAGAAGGTGCGAGGCCCTTGCTAAATTCTGTGCACAGACTTTGAGATCTATGCTTTAGACTGTATCTAAACCTGCTCCAACATGGACTGACATTCTGGCCTACTTTCAGCCGATGCGACTTGTCTGTCGCTGAACAGTCGCTTTTTATGTATTCAGCACCTATGTATAATGTTGTAAAAATGCTCTAGAAGCTAAAGTCGCAGAAATGTCACACATATTTGGCCTGCAACTTTCTGTGCGACAAATTCAGACAGGAAAAATCAGTATAAATCCTTAGAAAATTATCCCCCAGTGTCTCCATCTGCTGGCGGTATTGAATAAGCATTGCTGCACTGATGGGGTATGCATTAGACGAAAAAAAAGAAGAAAAAGAAGAATAATACGCCCAGAAAAGAGGCGAAAAGGAGAAAAACGTAAAAAAACGTGAAAAAAAAGTAAGAGGAAGAGAAGGGAAAAAAAGGTGGAAATGGGTTTAAAAGTGATTTCGGCGGAGAAATATATATATATATATATATATATATATATATATATATATATATATATATATGCGCACACACACACATAGATATAAACGTATTCTCCGTTGAGATATTGCAGCCGCTGCTGTGTCCAGGCCCAGGAGCCTTAGCACTGTGCTGTGATGTCACTCAATACCACTGACATCACTAGGTGTAAACAACATCTCTCCTTTGCTGTGTATGTGACTATGGAGCTGTTTGGTGATGTCGTCTATTACGGCCTTCATAGAAGCAACAGGAGATTGTTGCATCCATCTTGAACCCTCAGAACTACAGTGCTATGATGTCACTCACTTCCACAGGCCTTGCAGAGTGTAAACAACAACAACCCAGCTTTGTTGTGTATGTAACCAAAGCGATTTGTGATGTCACCTAGAACCTTCACAGCAGCGACAGCTTTATGAGGAGCATCAGCACTGCTCTGCCTGAGCAGAACCATCACCGCCATAGGTTGTCAAATAACCCGGATTTAACCCACACAGGTAAGTCCAATGGGGTGCAGGCATGTCCTCTATGCTTACAGCTTCCCGTGGGTGTTGGTTTGATACCGTTTGGGGACAGCCAAGGAGGCATCTGCAGGCAACAAAGGTAGGTGTGTGCTTGTGTGTGTGTTTCCTATGCAGATCCTAAGCCCAGTGTCACATGCAAGTAGGAGGAGTAAGAAGGGTTCCTGGCAAATCCGGGTTATGGATTGCATTTAAAAAGGCCCCGTGGGAGTGCAATGGGCCCCTGTCTTGCTGCTTAGCAATAATGGTATGGGTTTAGGTTCTGCTGTGTGTACTGGTGGTTGACTGCCCCCCAGCCCAGAGTGTGCATGGAAAATTGTCTGGCAGCCTCCCTGACAGCAAGCAGTGATAGTGCCCATGAAGGGGACCTTGTTGGGCCCGCCCCTTTCACGGTTATCGCTTCTCGGCCTTTTGGCTAAGATCAAGTGTAGTATCTGTTCTTATCAGTTTAATATCTGATACGTCCCCTATCTGGGGACCATATATTAAATGGATTTTTGAGAACGGGGGCCGATTTCGAAGCTTGCTTCCGTCGCCCTATGCATTGACCCGATATGGCAGTATCTTCGGGTACAGTGCACCACCCCCTTACAGGGTTAAAAAGAAAGATTCCTACTTTCATTGCTACCTGCTTGCTGGCTAGCCAGCTAGCCAGCCCTGTGGGCCTTGCTGCTGCTGCAGCCAAAAAACAAAAGGTGGTGCTGCTGCTGCTTCTGCTGCTTCTGGCCCCTGTTGGAGCGTCCAGGCACAGGACTTCTGCTGCTGCTGACTAAATGGCCTCCTTAATTGGATCATTTGAGTAGCCAGCACACCTGTGCAGGTAGGGCATGACATGATAGGCAGCTGCCTTGATAGCGGGTGGGTGCTGAATGTTCCTAATTGACAAAATAAGATTAATGCTTATGAAGAAATATAAAATCTCATCCCTTCCCCAATATCGCGCCACACCCCTACCCCTTAATTCCCTGGTTGAACGTGATGGACATATGTCTTTTTTCGACCGTACTAACTATGTAACTATGTAACATAACATGGGGGGGGGGGGGGGGGGGGGTCTCCTGGCTGTTCACACAGGTGTGTCATTGCTGTACATTGACCATGCATTGCTTCTGTGGTATTGCAAAGGCAAAGACAAATGCTTCCAGCCATCCATTGCACTAATGGATTGGTCATCAGCTGGCTGTCTATGTCCCGCATCAATATAGACCAAAGTACAGAGGGTTAGGCTATGCTATTGTGCACCTACCTGATGCATCAGAAGGTGCGAGGCCCTTGCTAAATTCTGTGCACAGACTTTGAGATCTATGCTTTAGACTGTATCTAAACCTGCTCCAACATGGACTGACATTCTGGCCTACTTTCAGCCGATGCGACTTGTCTGTCGCTGAACAGTCGCTTTTTATGTATTCAGCACCTATGTATAATGTTGTAAAAATGCTCTAGAAGCTAAAGTCGCAGAAATGTCACACATATTTGGCCTGCAACTTTCTGTGCGACAAATTCAGACAGGAAAAATCAGTATAAATCCTTAGAAAATTATCCCCCAGTGTCTCCATCTGCTGGCGGTATTGAATAAGCATTGCTGCACTGATGGGGTATGCATTAGACGAAAAAAAAGAAGAAAAAGAAGAATAATACGCCCAGAAAAGAGGCGAAAAGGAGAAAAACGTAAAAAAACGTGAAAAAAAAGTAAGAGGAAGAGAAGGGAAAAAAAGGTGGAAATGGGTTTAAAAGTGATTTCGGCGGAGAAATATATATATATATATATATATATATATATATATATATATATATATATATGCGCACACACACACATAGATATAAACGTATTCTCCGTTGAGATATTGCAGCCGCTGCTGTGTCCAGGCCCAGGAGCCTTAGCACTGTGCTGTGATGTCACTCAATACCACTGACATCACTAGGTGTAAACAACATCTCTCCTTTGCTGTGTATGTGACTATGGAGCTGTTTGGTGATGTCGTCTATTACGGCCTTCATAGAAGCAACAGGAGATTGTTGCATCCATCTTGAACCCTCAGAACTACAGTGCTATGATGTCACTCACTTCCACAGGCCTTGCAGAGTGTAAACAACAACAACCCAGCTTTGTTGTGTATGTAACCAAAGGGATTTGTGATGTCACCTAGAACCTTCACAGCAGCGACAGCTTTATGAGGAGCATCAGCACTGCTCTGCCTGAGCAGAACCATCACCGCCATAGGTTGTCAAATAACCCGGATTTAACCCACACAGGTAAGTCCAATGGGGTGCAGGCATGTCCTCTATGCTTACAGCTTCCCGTGGGTGTTGGTTTGATACCGTTTGGGGACAGCCAAGGAGGCATCTGCAGGCAACAAAGGTAGGTGTGTGCTTGTGTGTGTGTTTCCTATGCAGATCCTAAGCCCAGTGTCACATGCAAGTAGGAGGAGTAAGAAGGGTTCCTGGCAAATCCGGGTTATGGATTGCATTTAAAAAGGCCCCGTGGGAGTGCAATGGGCCCCTGTCTTGCTGCTTAGCAATAATGGTATGGGTTTAGGTTCTGCTGTGTGTACTGGTGGTTGACTGCCCCCCAGCCCAGAGTGTGCATGGAAAATTGTCTGGCAGCCTCCCTGACAGCAAGCAGTGATAGTGCCCATGAAGGGGACCTTGTTGGGCCCGCCCCTTTCACGGTTATCGCTTCTCGGCCTTTTGGCTAAGATCAAGTGTAGTATCTGTTCTTATCAGTTTAATATCTGATACGTCCCCTATCTGGGGACCATATATTAAATGGATTTTTGAGAACGGGGGCCGATTTCGAAGCTTGCTTCCGTCGCCCTATGCATTGACCCGATATGGCAGTATCTTCGGGTACAGTGCACCACCCCCTTACAGGGTTAAAAAGAAAGATTCCTACTTTCATTGCTACCTGCTTGCTGGCTAGCCAGCTAGCCAGCCCTGTGGGCCTTGCTGCTGCTGCAGCCAAAAAACAAAAGGTGGTGCTGCTGCTGCTTCTGCTGCTTCTGCTTGTGTCTGGCCCCTGTTGGAGCGTCCAGGCACAGGACTTCTGCTGCTGCTGACTAAATGGCCTCCTTAATTGGATCATTTGAGTAGCCAGCACACCTGTGCAGGTAGGGCATGACATGATAGGCAGCTGCCTTGATAGCGGGTGGGTGCTGAATGTTCCTAATTGACAAAATAAGATTAATGCTTATGAAGAAATATAAAATCTCATCCCTTCCCCAATATCGCGCCACACCCCTACCCCTTAATTCCCTGGTTGAACGTGATGGACATATGTCTTTTTTCGACCGTACTAACTATGTAACTATGTAACATAACATGGGGGGGGGGGGGTCTCCTGGCTGTTCACACAGGTGTGTCATTGCTGTACATTGACCATGCATTGCTTCTGTGGTATTGCAAAGGCAAAGACAAATGCTTCCAGCCATCCATTGCACTAATGGATTGGTCATCAGCTGGCTGTCTATGTCCCGCATCAATATAGACCAAAGTACAGAGGGTTAGGCTATGCTATTGTGCACCTACCTGATGCATCAGAAGGTGCGAGGCCCTTGCTAAATTCTGTGCACAGACTTTGAGATCTATGCTTTAGACTGTATCTAAACCTGCTCCAACATGGACTGACATTCTGGCCTACTTTCAGCCGATGCGACTTGTCTGTCGCTGAACAGTCGCTTTTTATGTATTCAGCACCTATGTATAATGTTGTAAAAATGCTCTAGAAGCTAAAGTCGCAGAAATGTCACACATATTTGGCCTGCAACTTTCTGTGCGACAAATTCAGACAGGAAAAATCTGTATAAATCCTTAGAAAATTATCCCCCAGTGTCTCCATCTGCTGGCGGTATTGAATAAGCATTGCTGCACTGATGGGGTATGCATTAGACGAAAAAAAAGAAGAAAAAGAAGAATAATACGCCCAGAAAAGAGGCGAAAAGGAGAAAAACGTAAAAAAACGTGAAAAAAAAGTAAGAGGAAGAGAAGGGAAAAAAAGGTGGAAATGGGTTTAAAAGTGATTTCGGCGGAGAAATATATATATATATATATATATATATATATATATATATATATATATATATGCGCACACACACACATAGATATAAACGTATTCTCCGTTGAGATATTGCAGCCGCTGCTGTGTCCAGGCCCAGGAGCCTTAGCACTGTGCTGTGATGTCACTCAATACCACTGACATCACTAGGTGTAAACAACATCTCTCCTTTGCTGTGTATGTGACTATGGAGCTGTTTGGTGATGTCGTCTATTACGGCCTTCATAGAAGCAACAGGAGATTGTTGCATCCATCTTGAACCCTCAGAACTACAGTGCTATGATGTCACTCACTTCCACAGGCCTTGCAGAGTGTAAACAACAACAACCCAGCTTTGTTGTGTATGTAACCAAAGGGATTTGTGATGTCACCTAGAACCTTCACAGCAGCGACAGCTTTATGAGGAGCATCAGCACTGCTCTGCCTGAGCAGAACCATCACCGCCATAGGTTGTCAAATAACCCGGATTTAACCCACACAGGTAAGTCCAATGGGGTGCAGGCATGTCCTCTATGCTTACAGCTTCCCGTGGGTGTTGGTTTGATACCGTTTGGGGACAGCCAAGGAGGCATCTGCAGGCAACAAAGGTAGGTGTGTGCTTGTGTGTGTGTTTCCTATGCAGATCCTAAGCCCAGTGTCACATGCAAGTAGGAGGAGTAAGAAGGGTTCCTGGCAAATCCGGGTTATGGATTGCATTTAAAAAGGCCCCGTGGGAGTGCAATGGGCCCCTGTCTTGCTGCTTAGCAATAATGGTATGGGTTTAGGTTCTGCTGTGTGTACTGGTGGTTGACTGCCCCCCAGCCCAGAGTGTGCATGGAAAATTGTCTGGCAGCCTCCCTGACAGCAAGCAGTGATAGTGCCCATGAAGGGGACCTTGTTGGGCCCGCCCCTTTCACGGTTATCGCTTCTCGGCCTTTTGGCTAAGATCAAGTGTAGTATCTGTTCTTATCAGTTTAATATCTGATACGTCCCCTATCTGGGGACCATATATTAAATGGATTTTTGAGAACGGGGGCCGATTTCGAAGCTTGCTTCCGTCGCCCTATGCATTGACCCGATATGGCAGTATCTTCGGGTACAGTGCACCACCCCCTTACAGGGTTAAAAAGAAAGATTCCTACTTTCATTGCTACCTGCTTGCTGGCTAGCCAGCTAGCCAGCCCTGTGGGCCTTGCTGCTGCTGCAGCCAAAAAACAAAAGGTGGTGCTGCTGCTGCTTCTGCTGCTTCTGCTTGTGTCTGGCCCCTGTTGGAGCGTCCAGGCACAGGACTTCTGCTGCTGCTGACTAAATGGCCTCCTTAATTGGATCATTTGAGTAGCCAGCACACCTGTGCAGGTAGGGCATGACATGATAGGCAGCTGCCTTGATAGCGGGTGGGTGCTGAATGTTCCTAATTGACAAAATAAGATTAATGCTTATGAAGAAATATAAAATCTCATCCCTTCCCCAATATCGCGCCACACCCCTACCCCTTAATTCCCTGGTTGAACGTGATGGACATATGTCTTTTTTCGACCGTACTAACTATGTAACTATGTAACATAACATGGGGGGGGGGGGGGGGGGGGGGTCTCCTGGCTGTTCACACAGGTGTGTCATTGCTGTACATTGACCATGCATTGCTTCTGTGGTATTGCAAAGGCAAAGACAAATGCTTCCAGCCATCCATTGCACTAATGGATTGGTCATCAGCTGGCTGTCTATGTCCCGCATCAATATAGACCAAAGTACAGAGGGTTAGGCTATGCTATTGTGCACCTACCTGATGCATCAGAAGGTGCGAGGCCCTTGCTAAATTCTGTGCACAGACTTTGAGATCTATGCTTTAGACTGTATCTAAACCTGCTCCAACATGGACTGACATTCTGGCCTACTTTCAGCCGATGCGACTTGTCTGTCGCTGAACAGTCGCTTTTTATGTATTCAGCACCTATGTATAATGTTGTAAAAATGCTCTAGAAGCTAAAGTCGCAGAAATGTCACACATATTTGGCCTGCAACTTTCTGTGCGACAAATTCAGACAGGAAAAATCTGTATAAATCCTTAGAAAATTATCCCCAGTGTCTCCATCTGCTGGCGGTATTGAATAAGCATTGCTGCACTGATGGGGTATGCATTAGACGAAAAAAAAGAAGAAAAAGAAGAATAATACGCCCAGAAAAGAGGCGAAAAGGAGAAAAACGTAAAAAAACGTGAAAAAAAAGTAAGAGGAAGAGAAGGGAAAAAAAGGTGGAAATGGGTTTAAAAGTGATTTCGGCGGAGAAATATATATATATATATATATATATATATATATATATATATATATATATATGCGCACACACACACATAGATATAAACGTATTCTCCGTTGAGATATTGCAGCCGCTGCTGTGTCCAGGCCCAGGAGCCTTAGCACTGTGCTGTGATGTCACTCAATACCACTGACATAGGTGTAAACAACATCTCTCCTTTGCTGTGTATGTGACTATGGAGCTGTTTGGTGATGTCGTCTATTACGGCCTTCATAGAAGCAACAGGAGATTGTTGCATCCATCTTGAACCCTCAGAACTACAGTGCTATGATGTCACTCACTTCCACAGGCCTTGCAGAGTGTAAACAACAACAACCCAGCTTTGTTGTGTATGTAACCAAAGGGATTTGTGATGTCACCTAGAACCTTCACAGCAGCGACAGCTTTATGAGGAGCATCAGCACTGCTCTGCCTGAGCAGAACCATCACCGCCATAGGTTGTCAAATAACCCGGATTTAACCCACACAGGTAAGTCCAATGGGGTGCAGGCATGTCCTCTATGCTTACAGCTTCCCGTGGGTGTTGGTTTGATACCGTTTGGGGACAGCCAAGGAGGCATCTGCAGGCAACAAAGGTAGGTGTGTGCTTGTGTGTGTGTTTCCTATGCAGATCCTAAGCCCAGTGTCACATGCAAGTAGGAGGAGTAAGAAGGGTTCCTGGCAAATCCGGGTTATGGATTGCATTTAAAAAGGCCCCGTGGGAGTGCAATGGGCCCCTGTCTTGCTGCTTAGCAATAATGGTATGGGTTTAGGTTCTGCTGTGTGTACTGGTGGTTGACTGCCCCCCAGCCCAGAGTGTGCATGGAAAATTGTCTGGCAGCCTCCCTGACAGCAAGCAGTGATAGTGCCCATGAAGGGGACCTTGTTGGGCCCGCCCCTTTCACGGTTATCGCTTCTCGGCCTTTTGGCTAAGATCAAGTGTAGTATCTGTTCTTATCAGTCTTTCATGCCGGTGGACAGTAACGCCGGTATGGGGCTGGTGGGGATGGGTGCTGCATGGAGGATGCAGGTGTACCAGGGCTTTCCGGGGCTGGTTCTGAGGAATCAGCTCGACGGCTGCCCCGATGTGACCTGTTCCCTCCGGGTCTCGCCATGAGGCTGAGAGGGTCTAGAGCCGAGGTACTTTTGTGCCTCGGGGAGTGGTGACCCCGAGGTGCCGAAACTCACTGGGAGGATAGGCTCACTGAGTTGAAGCACGGGCACCATAATCTCTTCACCTTGTGGCACTCACCTCTTGATTCCCGGCCTTCTGGCTAGGATCAGAGAAATTTTTATAGATCCGGCCGGATGTCCGGGCAGTATATCTGCACACATTCACTTATTTATTTCTTTTTTGTCTCACTGTGTCACTTTTTGCGTGTTGTGTGTTCACAGGATTGGTCAGGATGCGGTAGCCCTTCTGGGTGTCCCTCCTGGCGGTCTAGGGGAGGTGTGTGTGGCCATTAGGTTCCGCACCTCCCTGCAAACACCCCGGGTACTCCTGCTTTGGCAGGGTACCTACCGTAATCGGCTCTGCGGGCAGATACCTTGGCTAACGCCAAGGGGGATGCCGGGAGCATTTGTGGTCCCCTAGTAGCTTCGGCGAAAAGGGACATCGAACCTGGAACCTCGCAGGTACCTTTTGGTCCGGAGGCGAAGGGTAAGGTTTGTTAGGGGGCCTCTCTCCTATCGGAGAAGGGCTTGCGATAGACCGCATCCTTTGTGCACGTTTTTTTAGTGTAACACGTTTGCACTTTTTCTTGCACTTTGGGTGAATCGAAAGCACGTTCCTCGGCTTTAAATAAAAAAAAAAAAAAAAAAAAAAAAAAAAATCTGTTCTTATCAGTTTAATATCTGATACGTCCCCTATCTGGGGACCATATATTAAATGGATTTTTGAGAACGGGGGCCGATTTCGAAGCTTGCTTCCGTCGCCCTATGCATTGACCCGATATGGCAGTATCTTCGGGTACAGTGCACCACCCCCTTACAGGGTTAAAAAGAAAGATTCCTACTTTCATTGCTACCTGCTTGCTGGCTAGCCAGCTAGCCAGCCCTGTGGGCCTTGCTGCTGCTGCAGCCAAAAAACAAAAGGTGGTGCTGCTGCTGCTTCTGCTGCTTCTGCTTGTGTCTGGCCCCTGTTGGAGCGTCCAGGCACAGGACTTCTGCTGCTGCTGACTAAATGGCCTCCTTAATTGGATCATTTGAGTAGCCAGCACACCTGTGCAGGTAGGGCATGACATGATAGGCAGCTGCCTTGATAGCGGGGTGGGTGCTGAATGTTCCTAATTGACAAAATAAGATTAATGCTTATGAAGAAATATAAAATCTCATCCCTTCCCCAATATCGCGCCACACCCCTACCCCTTAATTCCCTGGTTGAACGTGATGGACATATGTCTTTTTTCGACCGTACTAACTATGTAACTATGTAACATAACATGGGGGGGGGGGGGGGGGGGGGGTCTCCTGGCTGTTCACACAGGTGTGTCATTGCTGTACATTGACCATGCATTGCTTCTGTGGTATTGCAAAGGCAAAGACAAATGCTTCCAGCCATCCATTGCACTAATGGATTGGTCATCAGCTGGCTGTCTATGTCCCGCATCAATATAGACCAAAGTACAGAGGGTTAGGCTATGCTATTGTGCACCTACCTGATGCATCAGAAGGTGCGAGGCCCTTGCTAAATTCTGTGCACAGACTTTGAGATCTATGCTTTAGACTGTATCTAAACCTGCTCCAACATGGACTGACATTCTGGCCTACTTTCAGCCGATGCGACTTGTCTGTCGCTGAACAGTCGCTTTTTATGTATTCAGCACCTATGTATAATGTTGTAAAAATGCTCTAGAAGCTAAAGTCGCAGAAATGTCACACATATTTGGCCTGCAACTTTCTGTGCGACAAATTCAGACAGGAAAAATCAGTATAAATCCTTAGAAAATTATCCCCCAGTGTCTCCATCTGCTGGCGGTATTGAATAAGCATTGCTGCACTGATGGGGTATGCATTAGACGAAAAAAAAGAAGAAAAAGAAGAATAATACGCCCAGAAAAGAGGCGAAAAGGAGAAAAACGTAAAAAAACGTGAAAAAAAAGTAAGAGGAAGAGAAGGGAAAAAAAGGTGGAAATGGGTTTAAAAGTGATTTCGGCGGAGAAATATATATATATATATATATATATATATATATATATATATGCGCACACACACACATAGATATAAACGTATTCTCCGTTGAGATATTGCAGCCGCTGCTGTGTCCAGGCCCAGGAGCCTTAGCACTGTGCTGTGATGTCACTCAATACCACTGACATCACTAGGTGTAAACAACATCTCTCCTTTGCTGTGTATGTGACCTATGGAGCTGTTGGTGATGTCGTCTATTACGGCCTTCATAGAAGCAACAGGAGATTGTTGCATCCATCTTGAACCCTCAGAACTACAGTGCTATGATGTCACTCACTTCCACAGGCCTTGCAGAGTGTAAACAACAACAACCCAGCTTTGTTGTGTATGTAACCAAAGGGATTTGTGATGTCACCTAGAACCTTCACAGCAGCGACAGCTTTATGAGGAGCATCAGCACTGCTCTGCCTGAGCAGAACCATCACCGCCATAGGTTGTCAAATAACCCGGATTTAACCCACACAGGTAAGTCCAATGGGGTGCAGGCATGTCCTCTATGCTTACAGCTTCCCGTGGGTGTTGGTTTGATACCGTTTGGGGACAGCCAAGGAGGCATCTGCAGGCAACAAAGGTAGGTGTGTGCTTGTGTGTGTGTTTCCTATGCAGATCCTAAGCCCAGTGTCACATGCAAGTAGGAGGAGTAAGAAGGGTTCCTGGCAAATCCGGGTTATGGATTGCATTTAAAAAGGCCCCGTGGGAGTGCAATGGGCCCCTGTCTTGCTGCTTAGCAATAATGGTATGGGTTTAGGTTCTGCTGTGTGTACTGGTGGTTGACTGCCCCCCAGCCCAGAGTGTGCATGGAAAATTGTCTGGCAGCCTCCCTGACAGCAAGCAGTGATAGTGCCCATGAAGGGGACCTTGTTGGGCCCGCCCCTTTCACGGTTATCGCTTCTCGGCCTTTTGGCTAAGATCAAGTGTAGTATCTGTTCTTATCAGTTTAATATCTGATACGTCCCCTATCTGGGGACCATATATTAAATGGATTTTTGAGAACGGGGGCCGATTTCGAAGCTTGCTTCCGTCGCCCTATGCATTGACCCGATATGGCAGTATCTTCGGGTACAGTGCACCACCCCCTTACAGGGTTAAAAAGAAAGATTCCTACTTTCATTGCTACCTGCTTGCTGGCTAGCCAGCTAGCCAGCCCTGTGGGCCTTGCTGCTGCTGCAGCCAAAAAACAAAAGGTGGTGCTGCTGCTGCTTCTGCTGCTTCTGCTTGTGTCTGGCCCCTGTTGGAGCGTCCAGGCACAGGACTTCTGCTGCTGCTGACTAAATGGCCTCCTTAATTGGATCATTTGAGTAGCCAGCACACCTGTGCAGGTAGGGCATGACATGATAGGCAGCTGCCTTGATAGCGGGTGGGTGCTGAATGTTCCTAATTGACAAAATAAGATTAATGCTTATGAAGAAATATAAAATCTCATCCCTTCCCCAATATCGCGCCACACCCCTACCCCTTAATTCCCTGGTTGAACGTGATGGACATATGTCTTTTTTCGACCGTATTAACTATGTAACTATGTAACATAACATGGGGGGGGGGGGGGGGGGGGTCTCCTGGCTGTTCACACAGGTGTGTCATTGCTGTACATTGACCATGCATTGCTTCTGTGGTATTGCAAAGGCAAAGACAAATGCTTCCAGCCATCCATTGCACTAATGGATTGGTCATCAGCTGGCTGTCTATGTCCCGCATCAATATAGACCAAAGTACAGAGGGTTAGGCTATGCTATTGTGCACCTACCTGATGCATCAGAAGGTGCGAGGCCCTTGCTAAATTCTGTGCACAGACTTTGAGATCTATGCTTTAGACTGTATCTAAACCTGCTCCAACATGGACTGACATTCTGGCCTACTTTCAGCCGATGCGACTTGTCTGTCGCTGAACAGTCGCTTTTTATGTATTCAGCACCTATGTATAATGTTGTAAAAATGCTCTAGAAGCTAAAGTCGCAGAAATGTCACACATATTTGGCCTGCAACTTTCTGTGCGACAAATTCAGACAGGAAAAATCTGTATAAATCCTTAGAAAATTATCCCCCAGTGTCTCCATCTGCTGGCGGTATTGAATAAGCATTGCTGCACTGATGGGGTATGCATTAGACGAAAAAAAAGAAGAAAAAGAAGAATAATACGCCCAGAAAAGAGGCGAAAAGGAGAAAAACGTAAAAAAACGTGAAAAAAAAGTAAGAGGAAGAGAAGGGAAAAAAAGGTGGAAATGGGTTTAAAAGTGATTTCGGCGGAGAAATATATATATATATATATATATATATATATATATATATATATATATATGCGCACACACACACATAGATATAAACGTATTCTCCGTTGAGATATTGCAGCCGCTGCTGTGTCCAGGCCCAGGAGCCTTAGCACTGTGCTGTGATGTCACTCAATACCACTGACATCACTAGGTGTAAACAACATCTCTCCTTTGCTGTGTATGTGACTATGGAGCTGTTTGGTGATGTCGTCTATTACGGCCTTCATAGAAGCAACAGGAGATTGTTGCATCCATCTTGAACCCTCAGAACTACAGTGCTATGATGTCACTCACTTCCACAGGCCTTGCAGAGTGTAAACAACAACAACCCAGCTTTGTTGTGTATGTAACCAAAGGGATTTGTGATGTCACCTAGAACCTTCACAGCAGCGACAGCTTTATGAGGAGCATCAGCACTGCTCTGCCTGAGCAGAACCATCACCGCCATAGGTTGTCAAATAACCCGGATTTAACCCACACAGGTAAGTCCAATGGGGTGCAGGCATGTCCTCTATGCTTACAGCTTCCCGTGGGTGTTGGTTTGATACCGTTTGGGGACAGCCAAGGAGGCATCTGCAGGCAACAAAGGTAGGTGTGTGCTTGTGTGTGTGTTTCCTATGCAGATCCTAAGCCCAGTGTCACATGCAAGTAGGAGGAGTAAGAAGGGTTCCTGGCAAATCCGGGTTATGGATTGCATTTAAAAAGGCCCCGTGGGAGTGCAATGGGCCCCTGTCTTGCTGCTTAGCAATAATGGTATGGGTTTAGGTTCTGCTGTGTGTACTGGTGGTTGACTGCCCCCCAGCCCAGAGTGTGCATGGAAAATTGTCTGGCAGCCTCCCTGACAGCAAGCAGTGATAGTGCCCATGAAGGGGACCTTGTTGGGCCCGCCCCTTTCACGGTTATCGCTTCTCGGCCTTTTGGCTAAGATCAAGTGTAGTATCTGTTCTTATCAGTTTAATATCTGATACGTCCCCTATCTGGGGACCATATATTAAATGGATTTTTGAGAACGGGGGCCGATTTCGAAGCTTGCTTCCGTCGCCCTATGCATTGACCCGATATGGCAGTATCTTCGGGTACAGTGCACCACCCCCTTACAGGGTTAAAAAGAAAGATTCCTACTTTCATTGCTACCTGCTTGCTGGCTAGCCAGCTAGCCAGCCCTGTGGGCCTTGCTGCTGCTGCAGCCAAAAAACAAAAGGTGGTGCTGCTGCTGCTTCTGCTGCTTCTGCTTGTGTCTGGCCCCTGTTGGAGCGTCCAGGCACAGGACTTCTGCTGCTGCTGACTAAATGGCCTCCTTAATTGGATCATTTGAGTAGCCAGCACACCTGTGCAGGTAGGGCATGACATGATAGGCAGCTGCCTTGATAGCGGGTGGGTGCTGAATGTTCCTAATTGACAAAATAAGATTAATGCTTATGAAGAAATATAAAATCTCATCCCTTCCCCAATATCGCGCCACACCCCTACCCCTTAATTCCCTGGTTGAACGTGATGGACATATGTCTTTTTTCGACCGTACTAACTATGTAACTATGTAACATAACATGGGGGGGGGGGGGGGGGGGGGGTCTCCTGGCTGTTCACACAGGTGTGTCATTGCTGTACATTGACCATGCATTGCTTCTGTGGTATTGCAAAGGCAAAGACAAATGCTTCCAGCCATCCATTGCACTAATGGATTGGTCATCAGCTGGCTGTCTATGTCCCGCATCAATATAGACCAAAGTACAGAGGGTTAGGCTATGCTATTGTGCACCTACCTGATGCATCAGAAGGTGCGAGGCCCTTGCTAAATTCTGTGCACAGACTTTGAGATCTATGCTTTAGACTGTATCTAAACCTGCTCCAACATGGACTGACATTCTGGCCTACTTTCAGCCGATGCGACTTGTCTGTCGCTGAACAGTCGCTTTTTATGTATTCAGCACCTATGTATAATGTTGTAAAAATGCTCTAGAAGCTAAAGTCGCAGAAATGTCACACATATTTGGCCTGCAACTTTCTGTGCGACAAATTCAGACAGGAAAAATCAGTATAAATCCTTAGAAAATTATCCCCCAGTGTCTCCATCTGCTGGCGGTATTGAATAAGCATTGCTGCACTGATGGGGTATGCATTAGACGAAAAAAAAGAAGAAAAAGAAGAATAATACGCCCAGAAAAGAGGCGAAAAGGAGAAAAACGTAAAAAAACGTGAAAAAAAAGTAAGAGGAAGAGAAGGGAAAAAAAGGTGGAAATGGGTTTAAAAGTGATTTCGGCGGAGAAATATATATATATATATATATATATATATATATATATATATATGCGCACACACACACATAGATATAAACGTATTCTCCGTTGAGATATTGCAGCCGCTGCTGTGTCCAGGCCCAGGAGCCTTAGCACTGTGCTGTGATGTCACTCAATACCACTGACATCACTAGGTGTAAACAACATCTCTCCTTTGCTGTGTATGTGACTATGGAGCTGTTTGGTGATGTCGTCTATTACGGCCTTCATAGAAGCAACAGGAGATTGTTGCATCCATCTTGAACCCTCAGAACTACAGTGCTATGATGTCACTCACTTCCACAGGCCTTGCAGAGTGTAAACAACAACAACCCAGCTTTGTTGTGTATGTAACCAAAGGGATTTGTGATGTCACCTAGAACCTTCACAGCAGCGACAGCTTTATGAGGAGCATCAGCACTGCTCTGCCTGAGCAGAACCATCACCGCCATAGGTTGTCAAATAACCCGGATTTAACCCACACAGGTAAGTCCAATGGGGTGCAGGCATGTCCTCTATGCTTACAGCTTCCCGTGGGTGTTGGTTTGATACCGTTTGGGGACAGCCAAGGAGGCATCTGCAGGCAACAAAGGTAGGTGTGTGCTTGTGTGTGTGTTTCCTATGCAGATCCTAAGCCCAGTGTCACATGCAAGTAGGAGGAGTAAGAAGGGTTCCTGGCAAATCCGGGTTATGGATTGCATTTAAAAAGGCCCCGTGGGAGTGCAATGGGCCCCTGTCTTGCTGCTTAGCAATAATGGTATGGGTTTAGGTTCTGCTGTGTGTACTGGTGGTTGACTGCCCCCCAGCCCAGAGTGTGCATGGAAAATTGTCTGGCAGCCTCCCTGACAGCAAGCAGTGATAGTGCCCATGAAGGGGACCTTGTTGGGCCCGCCCCTTTCACGGTTATCGCTTCTCGGCCTTTTGGCTAGATCAAGTGTCTGGTCAGGAGGATCCTGGGAGTTTGTCCTACCTTTTCCAAGGGGGGCTGCTACGAGGAACCGAAAAGGCGATCGACAAGATGGGTGTTCGCATCCGTTACCTTACATCCGGTGAAACGCGGATTCGTTTTTCCTTTCGCTTTGATGTTGATGAAGACAAACAAGAACTCGTCCAACTTTCTTATTTTGTGAAAGAAACTCTCTACAAGCTTCTTGGGGTGAAGAAAGAGAACATCGTCTGTCTCAGAGATCCTCGGAAGGGCAGCTTCATCCTAACTCTGGACTCTGCTTATGCATGCCAGAATCTTTTTGAGAAGCTGAAAAGCAATCAAGACCTTGCTGAGCTTGATGGGATCACGGTCACAGTGTTGTATACTGGTGGCGATATTCCTCTAGTTGTGTGTATGCACAATCCCTTTGTGACTGTGTCCCATATTGAGCTCTTTTTGGGGAAATACTGCAGTTCTGTTAAGTATTCCCATAAGGTGATGAATTCAGAAGACCTATGGACGGGGAAACATAAGTTTTTTGTGAAAATGAAGGAGGATGCTACTGGCATTGGAGGGTTGTGTCATCCACCCTCCAACTTTTCTATCGGTCGGGATAAGGGCTATTTGTTTTATCCCGAGATGCCTACTTTTTGTAGGAAATGTAAGAAATTCGGACATACTATGGAAGTTTGCACGGACACTACAGTTCGCTGTGGTCGGTGCAATCAAGAAGGCCATGTTTCTAAGGACTGTGCTAAAATTGTCTGCAACATTTGTGGTGAAGAAGGCCATGCCTTTAAAGATTGCAGTCTCCGTTCCAGTGTAGCTAGATCGTGGGCTGACCGTGTAGCGGGGAGAGTGGGTGTAGTGCAAGCTGAAGTACCACCTGCGAAAGCACCCCAGCGGTCTGAGGCGCCTTCAGAAAAGCCGGCTGTAACTTCTGATGTCGTGGCGGAGCTTATGGACCTTTCTGCTGTGCCTGAGACAGAGGGGAGACCTTCTGTGGAGGGTTCTGGCGGTGGAGGGTCACTAGTGAGCAGTGAAGCCATGGAGGTTGGCGTGAAGGAGATCAAGCGGAAGAAGGAACTCGGAGATGAGCCACAACTTGGCATTAAACGGCCTGTCAAAAAAAGCTCAGAAGAATGTGAGGACAGTCAACATGCATGGAGGCCTTCTATAAGATCAGCGTCCGATCCAAAAAATATCAAAGAGTTCGAAAGCCCGGAGTCACCTGTGGGTTTCATATCGGACTCAAACTCCAGTAGCGAATAGCTTCCTTAAAGTGCTCCTCTCTTAATGTGAGAGGTCTAAAGAGCCCTACGAGAAGGGCTGCTTTGTTTAGTTTTTTAGAGACCTTGGACTGTTCTCTGTTCTTTTTACAAGAATGTGGAATTGAACATAGTCCAAATTATGAGGACCTTTGTCGTGGCTGGACTTTGGGACCATCGGTCTGGTCGGGTGACAATCTGAACAGATCTTCAGGTGTTGGGATCTTGTTTAGAGGTTCAGATGTACAAGTTTTGTCCTTCTTAGAAATTATACCTGGTAGAGCGCTATTAGTTAATATTAAGTACAATGGCTCGGAGATTAAGCTTTTTAACATCTATGCTTCTCCTGAAAAAAATGTGAGAGCCGACTTGATTAATGATATTCAGGCTTTTATCCCAGGTTCAACACCTATTTTAATGGCTGGAGATTTTAATTGTTGTATGAGTGGTGATCATCGTGAGAGTGGAAGTGTGCATGTCAGAGTGGATAAAACAGAGAAACAGATTAAGAGTATGACTGAGGATTTTAACTTTACCGATGTCTGGAGGAGAAAATACCCAGACGACCCTGGTTACACATGGGAAAATAATGTCTGCAAATCCAGGATTGATTTTATTTTTTTATCGGAAAGTTTTAATCTAGTTGATGTTTCTCTTTTATCGAATATTTTCTCTGATCATAAGTTATTATATGCACATGTCACTTTACCTGGCCTAGAGAAAGGCAGAGGCGTTTGGAAGCTCAACACTACTTTATTAGAGGACATGAAAACAAAAAATGATTTTATTGCTGCTTATAACAAATGGAGATTGCGTCAATCCCAATATAAAAATATTTTGGATTGGTGGGAGGATGTTAAAAAGTGGACTAAACAGTTTTTTATCCGTGTGGGCATCCAAAAGGCTAAGGAGAAAAAGTTATGGTTTAAAATGTTAAACACTAAAATCCAAACATATTATAAACTAAAGCAAGCCGGGCTTGAGATGGATGATGTTATTGCTCAGACAAAGAATGAAATAAAAAATGCCATTAGTCAAAAAGGAAAAGAAATGATTTTTAACAGCAAGGTGCAATGTCTGGAGAATGATGAAAAGTGTTCGAGATTCTTTTTTAAGAAGGTGGTGGGAAAGAAAGAAATGATATCTGTAATTGAAGGGAAGATAACTAATGAAGAGATGTTGCGAGAAGCACAAGTATTTTATCAGGAGCTTTTTAATAAAAAAGATATTGATATTTCCTTTACTAATGATGTTTTAGATACCTTAGATTCAAAACTTGACAAAACTGACCAAGAGAGCCTTTGTGATGAAATCTTTTTACCTGAACTTTTAAGCACTTTTAAGAGTTTTTTAAATGGTAAAACACCTGGTTCGGATGGGTTGCCAGTTGAATTTTATCTGTGTTTTTGGTCCATTTTAAAAGATGATCTTTTAGGTATTTTTAACTGTGCTTTTAAATCTGAGATTTTACCTGCGTCCTGGAGAGATGGTGTTGTTACTCTGATTTTTAAAAAAGGAGACATCTCTAAATTAGAAAATTGGAGGCCTATTACCCTGCTAAATACAGACTATAAGGTTTTAGCAAAAATTTTAGCAAATAGGCTCAAGCAGGTAATTGCTAAGGTTATACACAGTGACCAAGTATGCGGAGTACCTGGAAGGAAAATAAGTGATCATCTAAACCTTGTAAAAGATGTTTTATGGTATCAGAAACAATGTGATCAGAAATTGGCAATTTTATCCTTGGATTTTCAAAAGGCTTATGACCGTGTTTCTCATGATTTTTTATGGTTGGTTTTAAAGAAAATGAATTTTCCTGATTTTATTGTTGGAAAAATTGCACTTTTATATAAAAACTGTTTTAGTCGTATTTTAATTAACGGTTTTTTATCCCAAGAGGTATGTTTACAGTCTGGGGTGAAACAGGGGTGCCCCCTATCACCCATTCTTTTCATATGTGCAATAGAACCTCTGTTGAATGTTTTGAGAAAAGATAAGCTCATTAGAGGAGTGCCAATCCCTGGAAGTGGAGGACAGAGCGTAAAGACGATAGCATACATGGATGATGTTAATATTCTATGTTCAGATGAACCATCCCTGAAACGTGCTATCAGACAGACAGAATTTTTTTGTGAGGGCTCTGGCTTCAAATTAAATAAAAATAAATGTGATTGCTTTGCAATAGGGAATTGGGGCAATACGGAGGTGAATGTGCAATATGATAAAATCAAAATCTTGGGTGTCATCTTTGACAATGAAAATAATGGAGAGGAAAGCTGGTCCATCGTCAAAGAGAAAGTGCAAAAGAAAATAAGTTTTTGGAAAATGAGGAAATTAACAATAGAAGGAAAAGTACTGATAATGAAAGCTTTGTTGCTACCTATCATGCTATATTTAAGCTTGGTTTTCCCACCGAGTGAACGCACCTTAAAGTTTTTAAACAAGATTTGCTTTCATTTTTTATGGGGGTCTAAAATGGATAAACTCAGGAGAGATGTAATGATGAAGACAAAGAAATTGGGGGGTAAGGATGTGCCTGATTTAAAAAGGTTTTTATATATTCACTTTTTTTCTATGTGTTTTAATGGCTTGCAAAGAAACTGTTATTGGTCTTATTTTTTAAAATATGCTGCAGGTCACATTTTTAGAAAAAGAAAGTGGATAACCTTACCTTTAACGTCCCCAATCTTATTTATTCCCCCAGCGCACTATGTGGTTTTAGAAAAGATTATTCGTATTTATGGCATTGCTAATTTTAGTCAAGAAATTTGTAGTAATGCACGAAAATTAGTTCCTGAAATCAGGAAGATAGAACAGATTTGCTTAATATCTAATTATTCCACTGAGAAATCTCTAAGAGTTTGGAGGATGGTGAATATGGGATTCTTATCTAATGACTTAAAAGATCTGGCCTGGCAGATAGCACATCAATGTTTGCCTACCAGAGAATTCCAACACAGAAGAGGATTGTGTCGTAGTGCAAAGTGCCCGAGAATGGGGTGTCCTAGTGAGGAAACAGTTTTACACCTTTTTTGGAACTGTTTTTACGCCCAAGAGATATGGCATTTGATAGGACCCTTACTAAAATTCATTTCTGATCTTAATTTTTTAAATCATGAAGTTATTTTATATGGATTTTATAATGTTTTATCTGTGGAGAAGTCTCGGGTTTTGTGGATTAGTATAAATTGTATTAAAATTGCACTATGGAAGACGAGGAATATTCTTCTTTTTAAAAGAGACACTATTACCTCTAAAGATTGTGTTCGCCTAGCTCTTAGTGAGATGTATGTTTTCTATTTATTGGATAAAAAAAGATTAGGTCACAAAGTGGCTAAAAGTCTTTGGAATCTACATCTGTGGAATATGCTTTTAGCAGACTAAGTGTAATCTGGACTGCGTAAGGTCTTTTAGTCTAAGAATATTATATCTAAAAGTAAAAAAATCTGTTCTTATCAGTTTAATATCTGATACGTCCCCTATCTGGGGACCATATATTAAATGGATTTTTGAGAACGGGGGCCGATTTCGAAGCTTGCTTCCGTCGCCCTATGCATTGACCCGATATGGCAGTATCTTCGGGTACAGTGCACCACCCCCTTACAGGGTTAAAAAGAAAGATTCCTACTTTCATTGCTACCTGCTTGCTGGCTAGCCAGCTAGCCAGCCCTGTGGGCCTTGCTGCTGCTGCAGCCAAAAAACAAAAGGTGGTGCTGCTGCTGCTTCTGCTGCTTCTGCTTGTGTCTGGCCCCTGTTGGAGCGTCCAGGCACAGGACTTCTGCTGCTGCTGACTAAATGGCCTCCTTAATTGGATCATTTGAGTAGCCAGCACACCTGTGCAGGTAGGGCATGACATGATAGGCAGCTGCCTTGATAGCGGGTGGGTGCTGAATGTTCCTAATTGACAAAATAAGATTAATGCTTATGAAGAAATATAAAATCTCATCCCTTCCCCAATATCGCGCCACACCCCTACCCCTTAATTCCCTGGTTGAACGTGATGGACATATGTCTTTTTTCGACCGTACTAACTATGTAACTATGTAACATAACATGGGGGGGGGGGGGTCTCCTGGCTGTTCACACAGGTGTGTCATTGCTGTACATTGACCATGCATTGCTTCTGTGGTATTGCAAAGGCAAAGACAAATGCTTCCAGCCATCCATTGCACTAATGGATTGGTCATCAGCTGGCTGTCTATGTCCCGCATCAATATAGACCAAAGTACAGAGGGTTAGGCTATGCTATTGTGCACCTACCTGATGCATCAGAAGGTGCGAGGCCCTTGCTAAATTCTGTGCACAGACTTTGAGATCTATGCTTTAGACTGTATCTAAACCTGCTCCAACATGGACTGACATTCTGGCCTACTTTCAGCCGATGCGACTTGTCTGTCGCTGAACAGTCGCTTTTTATGTATTCAGCACCTATGTATAATGTTGTAAAAATGCTCTAGAAGCTAAAGTCGCAGAAATGTCACACATATTTGGCCTGCAACTTTCTGTGCGACAAATTCAGACAGGAAAAATCAGTATAAATCCTTAGAAAATTATCCCCCAGTGTCTCCATCTGCTGGCGGTATTGAATAAGCATTGCTGCACTGATGGGGTATGCATTAGACGAAAAAAAAGAAGAAAAAGAAGAATAATACGCCCAGAAAAGAGGCGAAAAGGAGAAAAACGTAAAAAAACGTGAAAAAAAAGTAAGAGGAAGAGAAGGGAAAAAAAGGTGGAAATGGGTTTAAAAGTGATTTCGGCGGAGAAATATATATATATATATATATATATATATATATATATATATATGCGCACACACACACATAGATATAAACGTATTCTCCGTTGAGATATTGCAGCCGCTGCTGTGTCCAGGCCCAGGAGCCTTAGCACTGTGCTGTGATGTCACTCAATACCACTGACATCACTAGGTGTAAACAACATCTCTCCTTTGCTGTGTATGTGACTATGGAGCTGTTTGGTGATGTCGTCTATTACGGCCTTCATAGAAGCAACAGGAGATTGTTGCATCCATCTTGAACCCTCAGAACTACAGTGCTATGATGTCACTCACTTCCACAGGCCTTGCAGAGTGTAAACAACAACAACCCAGCTTTGTTGTGTATGTAACCAAAGGGATTTGTGATGTCACCTAGAACCTTCACAGCAGCGACAGCTTTATGAGGAGCATCAGCACTGCTCTGCCTGAGCAGAACCATCACCGCCATAGGTTGTCAAATAACCCGGATTTAACCCACACAGGTAAGTCCAATGGGGTGCAGGCATGTCCTCTATGCTTACAGCTTCCCGTGGGTGTTGGTTTGATACCGTTTGGGGACAGCCAAGGAGGCATCTGCAGGCAACAAAGGTAGGTGTGTGCTTGTGTGTGTGTTTCCTATGCAGATCCTAAGCCCAGTGTCACATGCAAGTAGGAGGAGTAAGAAGGGTTCCTGGCAAATCCGGGTTATGGATTGCATTTAAAAAGGCCCCGTGGGAGTGCAATGGGCCCCTGTCTTGCTGCTTAGCAATAATGGTATGGGTTTAGGTTCTGCTGTGTGTACTGGTGGTTGACTGCCCCCCAGCCCAGAGTGTGCATGGAAAATTGTCTGGCAGCCTCCCTGACAGCAAGCAGTGATAGTGCCCATGAAGGGGACCTTGTTGGGCCCGCCCCTTTCACGGTTATCGCTTCTCGGCCTTTTGGCTAAGATCAAGTGTAGTATCTGTTCTTATCAGTTTAATATCTGATACGTCCCCTATCTGGGGACCATATATTAAATGGATTTTTGAGAACGGGGGCCGATTTCGAAGCTTGCTTCCGTCGCCCTATGCATTGACCCGATATGGCAGTATCTTCGGGTACAGTGCACCACCCCCTTACAGGGTTAAAAAGAAAGATTCCTACTTTCATTGCTACCTGCTTGCTGGCTAGCCAGCTAGCCAGCCCTGTGGGCCTTGCTGCTGCTGCAGCCAAAAAACAAAAGGTGGTGCTGCTGCTGCTTCTGCTGCTTCTGCTTGTGTCTGGCCCCTGTTGGAGCGTCCAGGCACAGGACTTCTGCTGCTGCTGACTAAATGGCCTCCTTAATTGGATCATTTGAGTAGCCAGCACACCTGTGCAGGTAGGGCATGACATGATAGGCAGCTGCCTTGATAGCGGGTGGGTGCTGAATGTTCCTAATTGACAAAATAAGATTAATGCTTATGAAGAAATATAAAATCTCATCCCTTCCCCAATATCGCGCCACACCCCTACCCCTTAATTCCCTGGTTGAACGTGATGGACATATGTCTTTTTTCGACCGTACTAACTATGTAACTATGTAACATAACATGGGGGGGGGGGGGGGGGGGTCTCCTGGCTGTTCACACAGGTGTGTCATTGCTGTACATTGACCATGCATTGCTTCTGTGGTATTGCAAAGGCAAAGACAAATGCTTCCAGCCATCCATTGCACTAATGGATTGGTCATCAGCTGGCTGTCTATGTCCCGCATCAATATAGACCAAAGTACAGAGGGTTAGGCTATGCTATTGTGCACCTACCTGATGCAAGAAGGTGCGAGGCCCTTGCTAAATTCTGTGCACAGACTTTGAGATCTATGCTTTAGACTGTATCTAAACCTGCTCCAACATGGACTGACATTCTGGCCTACTTTCAGCCGATGCGACTTGTCTGTCGCTGAACAGTCGCTTTTTATGTATTCAGCACCTATGTATAATGTTGTAAAAATGCTCTAGAAGCTAAAGTCGCAGAAATGTCACACATATTTGGCCTGCAACTTTCTGTGCGACAAATTCAGACAGGAAAAATCAGTATAAATCCTTAGAAAATTATCCCCCAGTGTCTCCATCTGCTGGCGGTATTGAATAAGCATTGCTGCACTGATGGGGTATGCATTAGACGAAAAAAAAGAAGAAAAAGAAGAATAATACGCCCAGAAAAGAGGCGAAAAGGAGAAAAACGTAAAAAAACGTGAAAAAAAAGTAAGAGGAAGAGAAGGGAAAAAAAGGTGGAAATGGGTTTAAAAGTGATTTCGGCGGAGAAATATATATATATATATATATATATATATATATATATATATATATGCGCACACACACACATAGATATAAACGTATTCTCCGTTGAGATATTGCAGCCGCTGCTGTGTCCAGGCCCAGGAGCCTTAGCACTGTGCTGTGATGTCACTCAATACCACTGACATCACTAGGTGTAAACAACATCTCTCCTTTGCTGTGTATGTGACTATGGAGCTGTTTGGTGATGTCGTCTATTACGGCCTTCATAGAAGCAACAGGAGATTGTTGCATCCATCTTGAACCCTCAGAACTACAGTGCTATGATGTCACTCACTTCCACAGGCCTTGCAGAGTGTAAACAACAACAACCCAGCTTTGTTGTGTATGTAACCAAAGGGATTTGTGATGTCACCTAGAACCTTCACAGCAGCGACAGCTTTATGAGGAGCATCAGCACTGCTCTGCCTGAGCAGAACCATCACCGCCATAGGTTGTCAAATAACCCGGATTTAACCCACACAGGTAAGTCCAATGGGGTGCAGGCATGTCCTCTATGCTTACAGCTTCCCGTGGGTGTTGGTTTGATACCGTTTGGGGACAGCCAAGGAGGCATCTGCAGGCAACAAAGGTAGGTGTGTGCTTGTGTGTGTGTTTCCTATGCAGATCCTAAGCCCAGTGTCACATGCAAGTAGGAGGAGTAAGAAGGGTTCCTGGCAAATCCGGGTTATGGATTGCATTTAAAAAGGCCCCGTGGGAGTGCAATGGGCCCCTGTCTTGCTGCTTAGCAATAATGGTATGGGTTTAGGTTCTGCTGTGTGTACTGGTGGTTGACTGCCCCCCAGCCCAGAGTGTGCATGGAAAATTGTCTGGCAGCCTCCCTGACAGCAAGCAGTGATAGTGCCCATGAAGGGGACCTTGTTGGGCCCGCCCCTTTCACGGTTATCGCTTCTCGGCCTTTTGGCTAAGATCAAGTGTAGTATCTGTTCTTATCAGTTTAATATCTGATACGTCCCCTATCTGGGGACCATATATTAAATGGATTTTTGAGAACGGGGGCCGATTTCGAAGCTTGCTTCCGTCGCCCTATGCATTGACCCGATATGGCAGTATCTTCGGGTACAGTGCACCACCCCCTTACAGGGTTAAAAAGAAAGATTCCTACTTTCATTGCTACCTGCTTGCTGGCTAGCCAGCTAGCCAGCCCTGTGGGCCTTGCTGCTGCTGCAGCCAAAAAACAAAAGGTGGTGCTGCTGCTGCTTCTGCTGCTTCTGCTTGTGTCTGGCCCCTGTTGGAGCGTCCAGGCACAGGACTTCTGCTGCTGCTGACTAAATGGCCTCCTTAATTGGATCATTTGAGTAGCCAGCACACCTGTGCAGGTAGGGCATGACATGATAGGCAGCTGCCTTGATAGCGGGTGGGTGCTGAATGTTCCTAATTGACAAAATAAGATTAATGCTTATGAAGAAATATAAAATCTCATCCCTTCCCCAATATCGCGCCACACCCCTACCCCTTAATTCCCTGGTTGAACGTGATGGACATATGTCTTTTTTCGACCGTACTAACTATGTAACTATGTAACATAACATGGGGGGGGGGGGGGGGGTCTCCTGGCTGTTCACACAGGTGTGTCATTGCTGTACATTGACCATGCATTGCTTCTGTGGTATTGCAAAGGCAAAGACAAATGCTTCCAGCCATCCATTGCACTAATGGATTGGTCATCAGCTGGCTGTCTATGTCCCGCATCAATATAGACCAAAGTACAGAGGGTTAGGCTATGCTATTGTGCACCTACCTGATGCATCAGAAGGTGCGAGGCCCTTGCTAAATTCTGTGCACAGACTTTGAGATCTATGCTTTAGACTGTATCTAAACCTGCTCCAACATGGACTGACATTCTGGCCTACTTTCAGCCGATGCGACTTGTCTGTCGCTGAACAGTCGCTTTTTATGTATTCAGCACCTATGTATAATGTTGTAAAAATGCTCTAGAAGCTAAAGTCGCAGAAATGTCACACATATTTGGCCTGCAACTTTCTGTGCGACAAATTCAGACAGGAAAAATCAGTATAAATCCTTAGAAAATTATCCCCCAGTGTCTCCATCTGCTGGCGGTATTGAATAAGCATTGCTGCACTGATGGGGTATGCATTAGACGAAAAAAAAGAAGAAAAAGAAGAATAATACGCCCAGAAAAGAGGCGAAAAGGAGAAAAACGTAAAAAAACGTGAAAAAAAAGTAAGAGGAAGAGAAGGGAAAAAAAGGTGGAAATGGGTTTAAAAGTGATTTCGGCGGAGAAATATATATATATATATATATATATATATATATATATATATATATATATATGCGCACACACACACATAGATATAAACGTATTCTCCGTTGAGATATTGCAGCCGCTGCTGTGTCCAGGCCCAGGAGCCTTAGCACTGTGCTGTGATGTCACTCAATACCACTGACATCACTAGGTGTAAACAACATCTCTCCTTTGCTGTGTATGTGACTATGGAGCTGTTTGGTGATGTCGTCTATTACGGCCTTCATAGAAGCAACAGGAGATTGTTGCATCCATCTTGAACCCTCAGAACTACAGTGCTATGATGTCACTCACTTCCACAGGCCTTGCAGAGTGTAAACAACAACAACCCAGCTTTGTTGTGTATGTAACCAAAGGGATTTGTGATGTCACCTAGAACCTTCACAGCAGCGACAGCTTTATGAGGAGCATCAGCACTGCTCTGCCTGAGCAGAACCATCACCGCCATAGGTTGTCAAATAACCCGGATTTAACCCACACAGGTAAGTCCAATGGGGTGCAGGCATGTCCTCTATGCTTACAGCTTCCCGTGGGTGTTGGTTTGATACCGTTTGGGGACAGCCAAGGAGGCATCTGCAGGCAACAAAGGTAGGTGTGTGCTTGTGTGTGTGTTTCCTATGCAGATCCTAAGCCCAGTGTCACATGCAAGTAGGAGGAGTAAGAAGGGTTCCTGGCAAATCCGGGTTATGGATTGCATTTAAAAAGGCCCCGTGGGAGTGCAATGGGCCCCTGTCTTGCTGCTTAGCAATAATGGTATGGGTTTAGGTTCTGCTGTGTGTACTGGTGGTTGACTGCCCCCCAGCCCAGAGTGTGCATGGAAAATTGTCTGGCAGCCTCCCTGACAGCAAGCAGTGATAGTGCCCATGAAGGGGACCTTGTTGGGCCCGCCCCTTTCACGGTTATCGCTTCTCGGCCTTTTGGCTAAGATCAAGTGTAGTATCTGTTCTTATCAGTTTAATATCTGATACGTCCCCTATCTGGGGACCATATATTAAATGGATTTTTGAGAACGGGGGCCGATTTCGAAGCTTGCTTCCGTCGCCCTATGCATTGACCCGATATGGCAGTATCTTCGGGTACAGTGCACCACCCCCTTACAGGGTTAAAAAGAAAGATTCCTACTTTCATTGCTACCTGCTTGCTGGCTAGCCAGCTAGCCAGCCCTGTGGGCCTTGCTGCTGCTGCAGCCAAAAAACAAAAGGTGGTGCTGCTGCTGCTTCTGCTGCTTCTGCTTGTGTCTGGCCCCTGTTGGAGCGTCCAGGCACAGGACTTCTGCTGCTGCTGACTAAATGGCCTCCTTAATTGGATCATTTGAGTAGCCAGCACACCTGTGCAGGTAGGGCATGACATGATAGGCAGCTGCCTTGATAGCGGGTGGGTGCTGAATGTTCCTAATTGACAAAATAAGATTAATGCTTATGAAGAAATATAAAATCTCATCCCTTCCCCAATATCGCGCCACACCCCTACCCCTTAATTCCCTTGTTGAACGTGATGGACATATGTCTTTTTTCGACCGTACTAACTATGTAACTATGTAACATAACATGGGGGGGGGGGGGGGGGGGGTCTCCTGGCTGTTCACACAGGTGTGTCATTGCTGTACATTGACCATGCATTGCTTCTGTGGTATTGCAAAGGCAAAGACAAATGCTTCCAGCCATCCATTGCACTAATGGATTGGTCATCAGCTGGCTGTCTATGTCCCGCATCAATATAGACCAAAGTACAGAGGGTTAGGCTATGCTATTGTGCACCTACCTGATGCATCAGAAGGTGCGAGGCCCTTGCTAAATTCTGTGCACAGACTTTGAGATCTATGCTTTAGACTGTATCTAAACCTGCTCCAACATGGACTGACATTCTGGCCTACTTTCAGCCGATGCGACTTGTCTGTCGCTGAACAGTCGCTTTTTATGTATTCAGCACCTATGTATAATGTTGTAAAAATGCTCTAGAAGCTAAAGTCGCAGAAATGTCACACATATTTGGCCTGCAACTTTCTGTGCGACAAATTCAGACAGGAAAAATCAGTATAAATCCTTAGAAAATTATCCCCCAGTGTCTCCATCTGCTGGCGGTATTGAATAAGCATTGCTGCACTGATGGGGTATGCATTAGACGAAAAAAAAGAAGAAAAAGAAGAATAATACGCCCAGAAAAGAGGCGAAAAGGAGAAAAACGTAAAAAAACGTGAAAAAAAAGTAAGAGGAAGAGAAGGGAAAAAAAGGTGGAAATGGGTTTAAAAGTGATTTCGGCGGAGAAATATATATATATATATATATATATATATATATATATATATATATATGCGCACACACACACATAGATATAAACGTATTCTCCGTTGAGATATTGCAGCCGCTGCTGTGTCCAGGCCCAGGAGCCTTAGCACTGTGCTGTGATGTCACTCAATACCACTGACATCACTAGGTGTAAACAACATCTCTCCTTTGCTGTGTATGTGACTATGGAGCTGTTTGGTGATGTCGTCTATTACGGCCTTCATAGAAGCAACAGGAGATTGTTGCATCCATCTTGAACCCTCAGAACTACAGTGCTATGATGTCACTCACTTCCACAGGCCTTGCAGAGTGTAAACAACAACAACCCAGCTTTGTTGTGTATGTAACCAAAGGGATTTGTGATGTCACCTAGAACCTTCACAGCAGCGACAGCTTTATGAGGAGCATCAGCACTGCTCTGCCTGAGCAGAACCATCACCGCCATAGGTTGTCAAATAACCCGGATTTAACCCACACAGGTAAGTCCAATGGGGTGCAGGCATGTCCTCTATGCTTACAGCTTCCCGTGGGTGTTGGTTTGATACCGTTTGGGGACAGCCAAGGAGGCATCTGCAGGCAACAAAGGTAGGTGTGTGCTTGTGTGTGTGTTTCCTATGCAGATCCTAAGCCCAGTGTCACATGCAAGTAGGAGGAGTAAGAAGGGTTCCTGGCAAATCCGGGTTATGGATTGCATTTAAAAAGGCCCCGTGGGAGTGCAATGGGCCCCTGTCTTGCTGCTTAGCAATAATGGTATGGGTTTAGGTTCTGCTGTGTGTACTGGTGGTTGACTGCCCCCCAGCCCAGAGTGTGCATGGAAAATTGTCTGGCAGCCTCCCTGACAGCAAGCAGTGATAGTGCCCATGAAGGGGACCTTGTTGGGCCCGCCCCTTTCACGGTTATCGCTTCTCGGCCTTTTGGCTAAGATCAAGTGTAGTATCTGTTCTTATCAGTTTAATATCTGATACGTCCCCTATCTGGGGACCATATATTAAATGGATTTTTGAGAACGGGGGCCGATTTCGAAGCTTGCTTCCGTCGCCCTATGCATTGACCCGATATGGCAGTATCTTCGGGTACAGTGCACCACCCCCTTACAGGGTTAAAAAGAAAGATTCCTACTTTCATTGCTACCTGCTTGCTGGCTAGCCAGCTAGCCAGCCCTGTGTGCCTTGCTGCTGCTGCAGCCAAAAAACAAAAGGTGGTGCTGCTGCTGCTTCTGCTGCTTCTGCTTGTGTCTGGCCCCTGTTGGAGCGTCCAGGCACAGGACTTCTGCTGCTGCTGACTAAATGGCCTCCTTAATTGGATCATTTGAGTAGCCAGCACACCTGTGCAGGTAGGGCATGACATGATAGGCAGCTGCCTTGATAGCGGGTGGGTGCTGAATGTTCCTAATTGACAAAATAAGATTAATGCTTATGAAGAAATATAAAATCTCATCCCTTCCCCAATATCGCGCCACACCCCTACCCCTTAATTCCCTGGTTGAACGTGATGGACATATGTCTTTTTTCGACCGTACTAACTATGTAACTATGTAACATAACATGGGGGGGGGGGGGGGGGGGGGGGGTCTCCTGGCTGTTCACACAGGTGTGTCATTGCTGTACATTGACCATGCATTGCTTCTGTGGTATTGCAAAGGCAAAGACAAATGCTTCCAACCATCCATTGCACTAATGGATTGGTCATCAGCTGGCTGTCTATGTCCCGCATCAATATAGACCAAAGTACAGAGGGTTAGGCTATGCTATTGTGCACCTACCTGATGCATCAGAAGGTGCGAGGCCCTTGCTAAATTCTGTGCACAGACTTTGAGATCTATGCTTTAGACTGTATCTAAACCTGCTCCAACATGGACTGACATTCTGGCCTACTTTCAGCCGATGCGACTTGTCTGTCGCTGAACAGTCGCTTTTTATGTATTCAGCACCTATGTATAATGTTGTAAAAATGCTCTAGAAGCTAAAGTCGCAGAAATGTCACACATATTTGGCCTGCAACTTTCTGTGCGACAAATTCAGACAGGAAAAATCAGTATAAATCCTTAGAAAATTATCCCCCAGTGTCTCCATCTGCTGGCGGTATTGAATAAGCATTGCTGCACTGATGGGGTATGCATTAGACGAAAAAAAAGAAGAAAAAGAAGAATAATACGCCCAGAAAAGAGGCGAAAAGGAGAAAAACGTAAAAAAACGTGAAAAAAAAGTAAGAGGAAGAGAAGGGAAAAAAAGGTGGAAATGGGTTTAAAAGTGATTTCGGCGGAGAAATATATATATATATATATATATATATATATATATATATATATGCGCACACACACACATAGATATAAACGTATTCTCCGTTGAGATATTGCAGCCGCTGCTGTGTCCAGGCCCAGGAGCCTTAGCACTGTGCTGTGATGTCACTCAATACCACTGACATCACTAGGTGTAAACAACATCTCTCCTTTGCTGTGTATGTGACTATGGAGCTGTTTGGTGATGTCGTCTATTACGGCCTTCATAGAAGCAACAGGAGATTGTTGCATCCATCTTGAACCCTCAGAACTACAGTGCTATGATGTCACTCACTTCCACAGGCCTTGCAGAGTGTAAACAACAACAACCCAGCTTTGTTGTGTATGTAACCAAAGGGATTTGTGATGTCACCTAGAACCTTCACAGCAGCGACAGCTTTATGAGGAGCATCAGCACTGCTCTGCCTGAGCAGAACCATCACCGCCATAGGTTGTCAAATAACCCGGATTTAACCCACACAGGTAAGTCCAATGGGGTGCAGGCATGTCCTCTATGCTTACAGCTTCCCGTGGGTGTTGGTTTGATACCGTTTGGGGACAGCCAAGGAGGCATCTGCAGGCAACAAAGGTAGGTGTGTGCTTGTGTGTGTGTTTCCTATGCAGATCCTAAGCCCAGTGTCACATGCAAGTAGGAGGAGTAAGAAGGGTTCCTGGCAAATCCGGGTTATGGATTGCATTTAAAAAGGCCCCGTGGGAGTGCAATGGGCCCCTGTCTTGCTGCTTAGCAATAATGGTATGGGTTTAGGTTCTGTGTGTACTGGTGGTTGACTGCCCCCCAGCCCAGAGTGTGCATGGAAAATTGTCTGGCAGCCTCCCTGACAGCAAGCAGTGATAGTGCCCATGAAGGGGACCTTGTTGGGCCCGCCCCTTTCACGGTTATCGCTTCTCGGCCTTTTGGCTAAGATCAAGTGTAGTATCTGTTCTTATCAGTTTAATATCTGATACGTCCCCTATCTGGGGACCATATATTAAATGGATTTTTGAGAACGGGGGCCGATTTCGAAGCTTGCTTCCGTCGCCCTATGCATTGACCCGATATGGCAGTATCTTCGGGTACAGTGCACCACCCCCTTACAGGGTTAAAAAGAAAGATTCCTACTTTCATTGCTACCTGCTTGCTGGCTAGCCAGCTAGCCAGCCCTGTGGGCCTTGCTGCTGCTGCAGCCAAAAAACAAAAGGTGGTGCTGCTGCTGCTTCTGCTGCTTCTGCTTGTGTCTGGCCCCTGTTGGAGCGTCCAGGCACAGGACTTCTGCTGCTGCTGACTAAATGGCCTCCTTAATTGGATCATTTGAGTAGCCAGCACACCTGTGCAGGTAGGGCATGACATGATAGGCAGCTGCCTTGATAGCGGGTGGGTGCTGAATGTTCCTAATTGACAAAATAAGATTAATGCTTATGAAGAAATATAAAATCTCATCCCTTCCCCAATATCGCGCCACACCCCTACCCCTTAATTCCCTGGTTGAACGTGATGGACATATGTCTTTTTTCGACCGTACTAACTATGTAACTATGTAACATAACATGGGGGGGGGGGGGGGGTCTCCTGGCTGTTCACACAGGTGTGTCATTGCTGTACATTGACCATGCATTGCTTCTGTGGTATTGCAAAGGCAAAGACAAATGCTTCCAGCCATCCATTGCACTAATGGATTGGTCATCAGCTGGCTGTCTATGTCCCGCATCAATATAGACCAAAGTACAGAGGGTTAGGCTATGCTATTGTGCACCTACCTGATGCATCAGAAGGTGCGAGGCCCTTGCTAAATTCTGTGCACAGACTTTGAGATCTATGCTTTAGACTGTATCTAAACCTGCTCCAACATGGACTGACATTCTGGCCTACTTTCAGCCGATGCGACTTGTCTGTCGCTGAACAGTCGCTTTTTATGTATTCAGCACCTATGTATAATGTTGTAAAAATGCTCTAGAAGCTAAAGTCGCAGAAATGTCACACATATTTGGCCTGCAACTTTCTGTGCGACAAATTCAGACAGGAAAAATCAGTATAAATCCTTAGAAAATTATCCCCCAGTGTCTCCATCTGCTGGCGGTATTGAATAAGCATTGCTGCACTGATGGGGTATGCATTAGACGAAAAAAAAGAAGAAAAAGAAGAATAATACGCCCAGAAAAGAGGCGAAAAGGAGAAAAACGTAAAAAAACGTGAAAAAAAAGTAAGAGGAAGAGAAGGGAAAAAAAGGTGGAAATGGGTTTAAAAGTGATTTCGGCGGAGAATATATATATATATATATATATATATATATATATATATATATATATGCGCACACACACACATAGATATAAACGTATTCTCCGTTGAGATATTGCAGCCGCTGCTGTGTCCAGGCCCAGGAGCCTTAGCACTGTGCTGTGATGTCACTCAATACCACTGACATCACTAGGTGTAAACAACATCTCTCCTTTGCTGTGTATGTGACTATGGAGCTGTTTGGTGATGTCGTCTATTACGGCCTTCATAGAAGCAACAGGAGATTGTTGCATCCATCTTGAACCCTCAGAACTACAGTGCTATGATGTCACTCACTTCCACAGGCCTTGCAGAGTGTAAACAACAACAACCCAGCTTTGTTGTGTATGTAACCAAAGGGATTTGTGATGTCACCTAGAACCTTCACAGCAGCGACAGCTTTATGAGGAGCATCAGCACTGCTCTGCCTGAGCAGAACCATCACCGCCATAGGTTGTCAAATAACCCGGATTTAACCCACACAGGTAAGTCCAATGGGGTGCAGGCATGTCCTCTATGCTTACAGCTTCCCGTGGGTGTTGGTTTGATACCGTTTGGGGACAGCCAAGGAGGCATCTGCAGGCAACAAAGGTAGGTGTGTGCTTGTGTGTGTGTTTCCTATGCAGATCCTAAGCCCAGTGTCACATGCAAGTAGGAGGAGTAAGAAGGGTTCCTGGCAAATCCGGGTTATGGATTGCATTTAAAAAGGCCCCGTGGGAGTGCAATGGGCCCCTGTCTTGCTGCTTAGCAATAATGGTATGGGTTTAGGTTCTGCTGTGTGTACTGGTGGTTGACTGCCCCCCAGCCCAGAGTGTGCATGGAAAATTGTCTGGCAGCCTCCCTGACAGCAAGCAGTGATAGTGCCCATGAAGGGGACCTTGTTGGGCCCGCCCCTTTCACGGTTATCGCTTCTCGGCCTTTTGGCTAAGATCAAGTGTAGTATCTGTTCTTATCAGTTTAATATCTGATACGTCCCCTATCTGGGGACCATATATTAAATGGATTTTTGAGAACGGGGGCCGATTTCGAAGCTTGCTTCCGTCGCCCTATGCATTGACCCGATATGGCAGTATCTTCGGGTACAGTGCACCACCCCCTTACAGGGTTAAAAAGAAAGATTCCTACTTTCATTGCTACCTGCTTGCTGGCTAGCCAGCTAGCCAGCCCTGTGGGCCTTGCTGCTGCTGCAGCCAAAAAACAAAAGGTGGTGCTGCTGCTGCTTCTGCTGCTTCTGCTTGTGTCTGGCCCCTGTTGGAGCGTCCAGGCACAGGACTTCTGCTGCTGCTGACTAAATGGCCTCCTTAATTGGATCATTTGAGTAGCCAGCACACCTGTGCAGGTAGGGCATGACATGATAGGCAGCTGCCTTGATAGCGGGTGGGTGCTGAATGTTCCTAATTGACAAAATAAGATTAATGCTTATGAAGAAATATAAAATCTCATCCCTTCCCCAATATCGCGCCACACCCCTACCCCTTAATTCCCTGGTTGAACGTGATGGACATATGTCTTTTTTCGACCGTACTAACTATGTAACTATGTAACATAACATGGGGGGGGGGGGTCTCCTGGCTGTTCACACAGGTGTGTCATTGCTGTACATTGACCATGCATTGCTTCTGTGGTATTGCAAAGGCAAAGACAAATGCTTCCAGCCATCCATTGCACTAATGGATTGGTCATCAGCTGGCTGTCTATGTCCCGCATCAATATAGACCAAAGTACAGAGGGTTAGGCTATGCTATTGTGCACCTACCTGATGCATCAGAAGGTGCGAGGCCCTTGCTAAATTCTGTGCACAGACTTTGAGATCTATGCTTTAGACTGTATCTAAACCTGCTCCAACATGGACTGACATTCTGGCCTACTTTCAGCCGATGCGACTTGTCTGTCGCTGAACAGTCGCTTTTTATGTATTCAGCACCTATGTATAATGTTGTAAAAATGCTCTAGAAGCTAAAGTCGCAGAAATGTCACACATATTTGGCCTGCAACTTTCTGTGCGACAAATTCAGACAGGAAAAATCAGTATAAATCCTTAGAAAATTATCCCCCAGTGTCTCCATCTGCTGGCGGTATTGAATAAGCATTGCTGCACTGATGGGGTATGCATTAGACGAAAAAAAAGAAGAAAAAGAAGAATAATACGCCCAGAAAAGAGGCGAAAAGGAGAAAAACGTAAAAAAACGTGAAAAAAAAGTAAGAGGAAGAGAAGGGAAAAAAAGGTGGAAATGGGTTTAAAAGTGATTTCGGCGGAGATATATATATATATATATATATATATATATATATATATATATATATGCGCACACACACACATAGATATAAACGTATTCTCCGTTGAGATATTGCAGCCGCTGCTGTGTCCAGGCCCAGGAGCCTTAGCACTGTGCTGTGATGTCACTCAATACCACTGACATCACTAGGTGTAAACAACATCTCTCCTTTGCTGTGTATGTGACTATGGAGCTGTTTGGTGATGTCGTCTATTACGGCCTTCATAGAAGCAACAGGAGATTGTTGCATCCATCTTGAACCCTCAGAACTACAGTGCTATGATGTCACTCACTTCCACAGGCCTTGCAGAGTGTAAACAACAACAACCCAGCTTTGTTGTGTATGTAACCAAAGGGATTTGTGATGTCACCTAGAACCTTCACAGCAGCGACAGCTTTATGAGGAGCATCAGCACTGCTCTGCCTGAGCAGAACCATCACCGCCATAGGTTGTCAAATAACCCGGATTTAACCCACACAGGTAAGTCCAATGGGGTGCAGGCATGTCCTCTATGCTTACAGCTTCCCGTGGGTGTTGGTTTGATACCGTTTGGGGACAGCCAAGGAGGCATCTGCAGGCAACAAAGGTAGGTGTGTGCTTGTGTGTGTGTTTCCTATGCAGATCCTAAGCCCAGTGTCACATGCAAGTAGGAGGAGTAAGAAGGGTTCCTGGCAAATCCGGGTTATGGATTGCATTTAAAAAGGCCCCGTGGGAGTGCAATGGGCCCCTGTCTTGCTGCTTAGCAATAATGGTATGGGTTTAGGTTCTGCTGTGTGTACTGGTGGTTGACTGCCCCCCAGCCCAGAGTGTGCATGGAAAATTGTCTGGCAGCCTCCCTGACAGCAAGCAGTGATAGTGCCCATGAAGGGGACCTTGTTGGGCCCGCCCCTTTCACGGTTATCGCTTCTCGGCCTTTTGGCTAAGATCAAGTGTAGTATCTGTTCTTATCAGTTTAATATCTGATACGTCCCCTATCTGGGGACCATATATTAAATGGATTTTTGAGAACGGGGGCCGATTTCGAAGCTTGCTTCCGTCGCCCTATGCATTGACCCGATATGGCAGTATCTTCGGGTACAGTGCACCACCCCCTTACAGGGTTAAAAAGAAAGATTCCTACTTTCATTGCTACCTGCTTGCTGGCTAGCCAGCTAGCCAGCCCTGTGGGCCTTGCTGCTGCTGCAGCCAAAAAACAAAAGGTGGTGCTGCTGCTGCTTCTGCTGCTTCTGCTTGTGTCTGGCCCCTGTTGGAGCGTCCAGGCACAGGACTTCTGCTGCTGCTGACTAAATGGCCTCCTTAATTGGATCATTTGAGTAGCCAGCACACCTGTGCAGGTAGGGCATGACATGATAGGCAGCTGCCTTGATAGCGGGTGGGTGCTGAATGTTCCTAATTGACAAAATAAGATTAATGCTTATGAAGAAATATAAAATCTCATCCCTTCCCCAATATCGCGCCACACCCCTACCCCTTAATTCCCTGGTTGAACGTGATGGACATATGTCTTTTTTCGACCGTACTAACTATGTAACTATGTAACATAACATGGGGGGGGGGGGGGGTCTCCTGGCTGTTCACACAGGTGTGTCATTGCTGTACATTGACCATGCATTGCTTCTGTGGTATTGCAAAGGCAAAGACAAATGCTTCCAGCCATCCATTGCACTAATGGATTGGTCATCAGCTGGCTGTCTATGTCCCGCATCAATATAGACCAAAGTACAGAGGGTTAGGCTATGCTATTGTGCACCTACCTGATGCATCAGAAGGTGCGAGGCCCTTGCTAAATTCTGTGCACAGACTTTGAGATCTATGCTTTAGACTGTATCTAAACCTGCTCCAACATGGACTGACATTCTGGCCTACTTTCAGCCGATGCGACTTGTCTGTCGCTGAACAGTCGCTTTTTATGTATTCAGCACCTATGTATAATGTTGTAAAAATGCTCTAGAAGCTAAAGTCGCAGAAATGTCACACATATTTGGCCTGCAACTTTCTGTGCGACAAATTCAGACAGGAAAAATCAGTATAAATCCTTAGAAAATTATCCCCCAGTGTCTCCATCTGCTGGCGGTATTGAATAAGCATTGCTGCACTGATGGGGTATGCATTAGACGAAAAAAAAGAAGAAAAAGAAGAATAATACGCCCAGAAAAGAGGCGAAAAGGAGAAAAACGTAAAAAAACGTGAAAAAAAAGTAAGAGGAAGAGAAGGGAAAAAAAGGTGGAAATGGGTTTAAAAGTGATTTCGGCGGAGAAATATATATATATATATATATATATATATATATATATATATATATGCGCACACACACACATAGATATAAACGTATTCTCCGTTGAGATATTGCAGCCGCTGCTGTGTCCAGGCCCAGGAGCCTTAGCACTGTGCTGTGATGTCACTCAATACCACTGACATCACTAGGTGTAAACAACATCTCTCCTTTGCTGTGTATGTGACTATGGAGCTGTTTGGTGATGTCGTCTATTACGGCCTTCATAGAAGCAACAGGAGATTGTTGCATCCATCTTGAACCCTCAGAACTACAGTGCTATGATGTCACTCACTTCCACAGGCCTTGCAGAGTGTAAACAACAACAACCCAGCTTTGTTGTGTATGTAACCAAAGGGATTTGTGATGTCACCTAGAACCTTCACAGCAGCGACAGCTTTATGAGGAGCATCAGCACTGCTCTGCCTGAGCAGAACCATCACCGCCATAGGTTGTCAAATAACCCGGATTTAACCCACACAGGTAAGTCCAATGGGGTGCAGGCATGTCCTCTATGCTTACAGCTTCCCGTGGGTGTTGGTTTGATACCGTTTGGGGACAGCCAAGGAGGCATCTGCAGGCAACAAAGGTAGGTGTGTGCTTGTGTGTGTGTTTCCTATGCAGATCCTAAGCCCAGTGTCACATGCAAGTAGGAGGAGTAAGAAGGGTTCCTGGCAAATCCGGGTTATGGATTGCATTTAAAAAGGCCCCGTGGGAGTGCAATGGGCCCCTGTCTTGCTGCTTAGCAATAATGGTATGGGTTTAGGTTCTGCTGTGTGTACTGGTGGTTGACTGCCCCCCAGCCCAGAGTGTGCATGGAAAATTGTCTGGCAGCCTCCCTGACAGCAAGCAGTGATAGTGCCCATGAAGGGGACCTTGTTGGGCCCGCCCCTTTCACGGTTATCGCTTCTCGGCCTTTTGGCTAAGATCAAGTGTAGTATCTGTTCTTATCAGTTTAATATCTGATACGTCCCCTATCTGGGGACCATATATTAAATGGATTTTTGAGAACGGGGGCCGATTTCGAAGCTTGCTTCCGTCGCCCTATGCATTGACCCGATATGGCAGTATCTTCGGGTACAGTGCACCACCCCCTTACAGGGTTAAAAAGAAAGATTCCTACTTTCATTGCTACCTGCTTGCTGGCTAGCCAGCTAGCCAGCCCTGTGGGCCTTGCTGCTGCTGCAGCCAAAAAACAAAAGGTGGTGCTGCTGCTGCTTCTGCTGCTTCTGCTTGTGTCTGGCCCCTGTTGGAGCGTCCAGGCACAGGACTTCTGCTGCTGCTGACTAAATGGCCTCCTTAATTGGATCATTTGAGTAGCCAGCACACCTGTGCAGGTAGGGCATGACATGATAGGCAGCTGCCTTGATAGCGGGTGGGTGCTGAATGTTCCTAATTGACAAAATAAGATTAATGCTTATGAAGAAATATAAAATCTCATCCCTTCCCCAATATCGCGCCACACCCCTACCCCTTAATTCCCTGGTTGAACGTGATGGACATATGTCTTTTTTCGACCGTACTAACTATGTAACTATGTAACATAACATGGGGGGGGGGGGGGGGGGTCTCCTGGCTGTTCACACAGGTGTGTCATTGCTGTACATTGACCATGCATTGCTTCTGTGGTATTGCAAAGGCAAAGACAAATGCTTCCAGCCATCCATTGCACTAATGGATTGGTCATCAGCTGGCTGTCTATGTCCCGCATCAATATAGACCAAAGTACAGAGGGTTAGGCTATGCTATTGTGCACCTACCTGATGCATCAGAAGGTGCGAGGCCCTTGCTAAATTCTGTGCACATCTATGCTTTAGACTGTATCTAAACCTGCTCCAACATGGACTGACATTCTGGCCTACTTTCAGCCGATGCGACTTGTCTGTCGCTGAACAGTCGCTTTTTATGTATTCAGCACCTATGTATAATGTTGTAAAAATGCTCTAGAAGCTAAAGTCGCAGAAATGTCACACATATTTGGCCTGCAACTTTCTGTGCGACAAATTCAGACAGGAAAAATCAGTATAAATCCTTAGAAAATTATCCCCCAGTGTCTCCATCTGCTGGCGGTATTGAATAAGCATTGCTGCACTGATGGGGTATGCATTAGACGAAAAAAAAGAAGAAAAAGAAGAATAATACGCCCAGAAAAGAGGCGAAAAGGAGAAAAACGTAAAAAAACGTGAAAAAAAAGTAAGAGGAAGAGAAGGGAAAAAAAGGTGGAAATGGGTTTAAAAGTGATTTCGGCGGAGAAATATATATATATATATATATATATATATATATATATATATATATATGCGCACACACACACATAGATATAAACGTATTCTCCGTTGAGATATTGCAGCCGCTGCTGTGTCCAGGCCCAGGAGCCTTAGCACTGTGCTGTGATGTCACTCAATACCACTGACATCACTAGGTGTAAACAACATCTCTCCTTTGCTGTGTATGTGACTATGGAGCTGTTTGGTGATGTCGTCTATTACGGCCTTCATAGAAGCAACAGGAGATTGTTGCATCCATCTTGAACCCTCAGAACTACAGTGCTATGATGTCACTCACTTCCACAGGCCTTGCAGAGTGTAAACAACAACAACCCAGCTTTGTTGTGTATGTAACCAAAGGGATTTGTGATGTCACCTAGAACCTTCACAGCAGCGACAGCTTTATGAGGAGCATCAGCACTGCTCTGCCTGAGCAGAACCATCACCGCCATAGGTTGTCAAATAACCCGGATTTAACCCACACAGGTAAGTCCAATGGGGTGCAGGCATGTCCTCTATGCTTACAGCTTCCCGTGGGTGTTGGTTTGATACCGTTTGGGGACAGCCAAGGAGGCATCTGCAGGCAACAAAGGTAGGTGTGTGCTTGTGTGTGTGTTTCCTATGCAGATCCTAAGCCCAGTGTCACATGCAAGTAGGAGGAGTAAGAAGGGTTCCTGGCAAATCCGGGTTATGGATTGCATTTAAAAAGGCCCCGTGGGAGTGCAATGGGCCCCTGTCTTGCTGCTTAGCAATAATGGTATGGGTTTAGGTTCTGCTGTGTGTACTGGTGGTTGACTGCCCCCCAGCCCAGAGTGTGCATGGAAAATTGTCTGGCAGCCTCCCTGACAGCAAGCAGTGATAGTGCCCATGAAGGGGACCTTGTTGGGCCCGCCCCTTTCACGGTTATCGCTTCTCGGCCTTTTGGCTAAGATCAAGTGTAGTATCTGTTCTTATCAGTTTAATATCTGATACGTCCCCTATCTGGGGACCATATATTAAATGGATTTTTGAGAACGGGGGGCCGATTTCGAAGCTTGCTTCCGTCGCCCTATGCATTGACCCGATATGGCAGTATCTTCGGGTACAGTGCACCACCCCCTTACAGGGTTAAAAAGAAAGATTCCTACTTTCATTGCTACCTGCTTGCTGGCTAGCCAGCTAGCCAGCCCTGTGGGCCTTGCTGCTGCTGCAGCCAAAAAACAAAAGGTGGTGCTGCTGCTGCTTCTGCTGCTTCTGCTTGTGTCTGGCCCCTGTTGGAGCGTCCAGGCACAGGACTTCTGCTGCTGCTGACTAAATGGCCTCCTTAATTGGATCATTTGAGTAGCCAGCACACCTGTGCAGGTAGGGCATGACATGATAGGCAGCTGCCTTGATAGCGGGTGGGTGCTGAATGTTCCTAATTGACAAAATAAGATTAATGCTTATGAAGAAATATAAAATCTCATCCCTTCCCCAATATCGCGCCACACCCCTACCCCTTAATTCCCTGGTTGAACGTGATGGACATATGTCTTTTTTCGACCGTACTAACTATGTAACTATGTAACATAACATGGGGGGGGGGGGGGGGGGGGGGGGTCTCCTGGCTGTTCACACAGGTGTGTCATTGCTGTACATTGACCATGCATTGCTTCTGTGGTATTGCAAAGGCAAAGACAAATGCTTCCAGCCATCCATTGCACTAATGGATTGGTCATCAGCTGGCTGTCTATGTCCCGCATCAATATAGACCAAAGTACAGAGGGTTAGGCTATGCTATTGTGCACCTACCTGATGCATCAGAAGGTGCGAGGCCCTTGCTAAATTCTGTGCACAGACTTTGAGATCTATGCTTTAGACTGTATCTAAACCTGCTCCAACATGGACTGACATTCTGGCCTACTTTCAGCCGATGCGACTTGTCTGTCGCTGAACAGTCGCTTTTTATGTATTCAGCACCTATGTATAATGTTGTAAAAATGCTCTAGAAGCTAAAGTCGCAGAAATGTCACACATATTTGGCCTGCAACTTTCTGTGCGACAAATTCAGACAGGAAAAATCAGTATAAATCCTTAGAAAATTATCCCCCAGTGTCTCCATCTGCTGGCGGTATTGAATAAGCATTGCTGCACTGATGGGGTATGCATTAGACGAAAAAAAAGAAGAAAAAGAAGAATAATACGCCCAGAAAAGAGGCGAAAAGGAGAAAAACGTAAAAAAACGTGAAAAAAAAGTAAGAGGAAGAGAAGGGAAAAAAAGGTGGAAATGGGTTTAAAAGTGATTTCGGCGGAGAAATATATATATATATATATATATATATATATATATATATATATGCGCACACACACACATAGATATAAACGTATTCTCCGTTGAGATATTGCAGCCGCTGCTGTGTCCAGGCCCAGGAGCCTTAGCACTGTGCTGTGATGTCACTCAATACCACTGACATCACTAGGTGTAAACAACATCTCTCCTTTGCTGTGTATGTGACTATGGAGCTGTTTGGTGATGTCGTCTATTACGGCCTTCATAGAAGCAACAGGAGATTGTTGCATCATCCATGTATTGAACCCTCAGAACTACAGTGCTATGATGTCACTCACTTCCACAGGCCTTGCAGAGTGTAAACAACAACAACCCAGCTTTGTTGTGTATGTAACCAAAGGGATTTGTGATGTCACCTAGAACCTTCACAGCAGCGACAGCTTTATGAGGAGCATCAGCACTGCTCTGCCTGAGCAGAACCATCACCGCCATAGGTTGTCAAATAACCCGGATTTAACCCACACAGGTAAGTCCAATGGGGTGCAGGCATGTCCTCTATGCTTACAGCTTCCCGTGGGTGTTGGTTTGATACCGTTTGGGGACAGCCAAGGAGGCATCTGCAGGCAACAAAGGTAGGTGTGTGCTTGTGTGTGTGTTTCCTATGCAGATCCTAAGCCCAGTGTCACATGCAAGTAGGAGGAGTAAGAAGGGTTCCTGGCAAATCCGGGTTATGGATTGCATTTAAAAAGGCCCCGTGGGAGTGCAATGGGCCCCTGTCTTGCTGCTTAGCAATAATGGTATGGGTTTAGGTTCTGCTGTGTGTACTGGTGGTTGACTGCCCCCCAGCCCAGAGTGTGCATGGAAAATTGTCTGGCAGCCTCCCTGACAGCAAGCAGTGATAGTGCCCATGAAGGGGACCTTGTTGGGCCCGCCCCTTTCACGGTTATCGCTTCTCGGCCTTTTGGCTAAGATCAAGTGTAGTATCTGTTCTTATCAGTTTAATATCTGATACGTCCCCTATCTGGGGACCATATATTAAATGGATTTTTGAGAACGGGGGCCGATTTCGAAGCTTGCTTCCGTCGCCCTATGCATTGACCCGATATGGCAGTATCTTCGGGTACAGTGCACCACCCCCTTACAGGGTTAAAAAGAAAGATTCCTACTTTCATTGCTACCTGCTTGCTGGCTAGCCAGCTAGCCAGCCCTGTGGGCCTTGCTGCTGCTGCAGCCAAAAAACAAAAGGTGGTGCTGCTGCTGCTTCTGCTGCTTCTGCTTGTGTCTGGCCCCTGTTGGAGCGTCCAGGCACAGGACTTCTGCTGCTGCTGACTAAATGGCCTCCTTAATTGGATCATTTGAGTAGCCAGCACACCTGTGCAGGTAGGGCATGACATGATAGGCAGCTGCCTTGATAGCGGGTGGGTGCTGAATGTTCCTAATTGACAAAATAAGATTAATGCTTATGAAGAAATATAAAATCTCATCCCTTCCCCAATATCGCGCCACACCCCTACCCCTTAATTCCCTGGTTGAACGTGATGGACATATGTCTTTTTTCGACCGTACTAACTATGTAACTATGTAACATAACATGGGGGGGGGGGGGGGGGGGGTCTCCTGGCTGTTCACACAGGTGTGTCATTGCTGTACATTGACCATGCATTGCTTCTGTGGTATTGCAAAGGCAAAGACAAATGCTTCCAGCCATCCATTGCACTAATGGATTGGTCATCAGCTGGCTGTCTATGTCCCGCATCAATATAGACCAAAGTACAGAGGGTTAGGCTATGCTATTGTGCACCTACCTGATGCATCAGAAGGTGCGAGGCCCTTGCTAAATTCTGTGCACAGACTTTGAGATCTATGCTTTAGACTGTATCTAAACCTGCTCCAACATGGACTGACATTCTGGCCTACTTTCAGCCAATGCGACTTGTCTGTCGCTGAACAGTCGCTTTTTATGTATTCCAGCACCTATGTATAATGTTGTAAAAATGCTCTAGAAGCTAAAGTCGCAGAAATGTCACACATATTTGGCCTGCAACTTTCTGTGCGACAAATTCAGACAGGAAAAATCAGTATAAATCCTTAGAAAATTATCCCCCAGTGTCTCCATCTGCTGGCGGTATTGAATAAGCATTGCTGCACTGATGGGGTATGCATTAGACGAAAAAAAAGAAGAAAAAGAAGAATAATACGCCCAGAAAAGAGGCGAAAAGGAGAAAAACGTAAAAAAACGTGAAAAAAAAGTAAGAGGAAGAGAAGGGAAAAAAAGGTGGAAATGGGTTTAAAAGTGATTTCGGCAGAGAAATATATATATATATATATATATATATATATATATATATATATATATATATGCGCACACACACACATAGATATAAACGTATTCTCCGTTGAGATATTGCAGCCGCTGCTGTGTCCAGGCCCAGGAGCCTTAGCACTGTGCTGTGATGTCACTCAATACCACTGACATCACTAGGTGTAAACAACATCTCTCCTTTGCTGTGTATGTGACTATGGAGCTGTTTGGTGATGTCGTCTATTACGGCCTTCATAGAAGCAACAGGAGATTGTTGCATCCATCTTGAACCCTCAGAACTACAGTGCTATGATGTCACTCACTTCCACAGGCCTTGCAGAGTGTAAACAACAACAACCCAGCTTTGTTGTGTATGTAACCAAAGGGATTTGTGATGTCACCTAGAACCTTCACAGCAGCGACAGCTTTATGAGGAGCATCAGCACTGCTCTGCCTGAGCAGAACCATCACCGCCATAGGTTGTCAAATAACCCGGATTTAACCCACACAGGTAAGTCCAATGGGGTGCAGGCATGTCCTCTATGCTTACAGCTTCCCGTGGGTGTTGGTTTGATACCGTTTGGGGACAGCCAAGGAGGCATCTGCAGGCAACAAAGGTAGGTGTGTGCTTGTGTGTGTGTTTCCTATGCAGATCCTAAGCCCAGTGTCACATGCAAGTAGGAGGAGTAAGAAGGGTTCCTGGCAAATCCGGGTTATGGATTGCATTTAAAAAGGCCCCGTGGGAGTGCAATGGGCCCCTGTCTTGCTGCTTAGCAATAATGGTATGGGTTTAGGTTCTGCTGTGTGTACTGGTGGTTGACTGCCCCCCCAGCCCAGAGTGTGCATGGAAAATTGTCTGGCAGCCTCCCTGACAGCAAGCAGTGATAGTGCCCATGAAGGGGACCTTGTTGGGCCCGCCCCTTTCACGGTTATCGCTTCTCGGCCTTTTGGCTAAGATCAAGTGTAGTATCTGTTCTTATCAGTTTAATATCTGATACGTCCCCTATCTGACCATATATTAAATGGATTTTTGAGAACGGGGGCCGATTTCGAAGCTTGCTTCCGTCGCCCTATGCATTGACCCGATATGGCAGTATCTTCGGGTACAGTGCACCACCCCCTTACAGGGTTAAAAAGAAAGATTCCTACTTTCATTGCTACCTGCTTGCTGGCTAGCCAGCTAGCCAGCCCTGTGGGCCTTGCTGCTGCTGCAGCCAAAAAACAAAAGGTGGTGCTGCTGCTGCTTCTGCTGCTTCTGCTTGTGTCTGGCCCCTGTTGGAGCGTCCAGGCACAGGACTTCTGCTGCTGCTGACTAAATGGCCTCCTTAATTGGATCATTTGAGTAGCCAGCACACCTGTGCAGGTAGGGCATGACATGATAGGCAGCTGCCTTGATAGCGGGTGGGTGCTGAATGTTCCTAATTGACAAAATAAGATTAATGCTTATGAAGAAATATAAAATCTCATCCCTTCCCCAATATCGCGCCACACCCCTACCCCTTAATTCCCTGGTTGAACGTGATGGACATATGTCTTTTTTCGACCGTACTAACTATGTAACTATGTAACATAACATGGGGGGGGGGGGGGTCTCCTGGCTGTTCACACAGGTGTGTCATTGCTGTACATTGACCATGCATTGCTTCTGTGGTATTGCAAAGGCAAAGACAAATGCTTCCAGCCATCCATTGCACTAATGGATTGGTCATCAGCTGGCTGTCTATGTCCCGCATCAATATAGACCAAAGTACAGAGGGTTAGGCTATGCTATTGTGCACCTACCTGATGCATCAGAAGGTGCGAGGCCCTTGCTAAATTCTGTGCACAGACTTTGAGATCTATGCTTTAGACTGTATCTAAACCTGCTCCAACATGGACTGACATTCTGGCCTACTTTCAGCCGATGCGACTTGTCTGTCGCTGAACAGTCGCTTTTTATGTATTCAGCACCTATGTATAATGTTGTAAAAATGCTCTAGAAGCTAAAGTCGCAGAAATGTCACACATATTTGGCCTGCAACTTTCTGTGCGACAAATTCAGACAGGAAAAATCAGTATAAATCCTTAGAAAATTATCCCCCAGTGTCTCCATCTGCTGGCGGTATTGAATAAGCATTGCTGCACTGATGGGGTATGCATTAGACGAAAAAAAAGAAGAAAAAGAAGAATAATACGCCCAGAAAAGAGGCGAAAAGGAGAAAAACGTAAAAAAAACGTGAAAAAAAAGTAAGAGGAAGAGAAGGGAAAAAAAGGTGGAAATGGGTTTAAAAGTGATTTCGGCGGAGAAATATATATATATATATATATATATATATATATATATATATATATATATATGCGCACACACACACATAGATATAAACGTATTCTCCGTTGAGATATTGCAGCCGCTGCTGTGTCCAGGCCCAGGAGCCTTAGCACTGTGCTGTGATGTCACTCAATACCACTGACATCACTAGGTGTAAACAACATCTCTCCTTTGCTGTGTATGTGACTATGGAGCTGTTTGGTGATGTCGTCTATTACGGCCTTCATAGAAGCAACAGGAGATTGTTGCATCCATCTTGAACCCTCAGAACTACAGTGCTATGATGTCACTCACTTCCACAGGCCTTGCAGAGTGTAAACAACAACAACCCAGCTTTGTTGTGTATGTAACCAAAGGGATTTGTGATGTCACCTAGAACCTTCACAGCAGCGACAGCTTTATGAGGAGCATCAGCACTGCTCTGCCTGAGCAGAACCATCACCGCCATAGGTTGTCAAATAACCCGGATTTAACCCACACAGGTAAGTCCAATGGGGTGCAGGCATGTCCTCTATGCTTACAGCTTCCCGTGGGTGTTGGTTTGATACCGTTTGGGGACAGCCAAGGAGGCATCTGCAGGCAACAAAGGTAGGTGTGTGCTTGTGTGTGTGTTTCCTATGCAGATCCTAAGCCCAGTGTCACATGCAAGTAGGAGGAGTAAGAAGGGTTCCTGGCAAATCCGGGTTATGGATTGCATTTAAAAAGGCCCCGTGGGAGTGCAATGGGCCCCTGTCTTGCTGCTTAGCAATAATGGTATGGGTTTAGGTTCTGCTGTGTGTACTGGTGGTTGACTGCCCCCCAGCCCAGAGTGTGCATGGAAAATTGTCTGGCAGCCTCCCTGACAGCAAGCAGTGATAGTGCCCATGAAGGGGACCTTGTTGGGCCCGCCCCTTTCACGGTTATCGCTTCTCGGCCTTTTGGCTAAGATCAAGTGTAGTATCTGTTCTTATCAGTTTAATATCTGATACGTCCCCTATCTGGGGACCATATATTAAATGGATTTTTGAGAACGGGGGCCGATTTCGAAGCTTGCTTCCGTCGCCCTATGCATTGACCCGATATGGCAGTATCTTCGGGTACAGTGCACCACCCCCTTACAGGGTTAAAAAGAAAGATTCCTACTTTCATTGCTACCTGCTTGCTGGCTAGCCAGCTAGCCAGCCCTGTGGGCCTTGCTGCTGCTGCAGCCAAAAAACAAAAGGTGGTGCTGCTGCTGCTTCTGCTGCTTCTGCTTGTGTCTGGCCCCTGTTGGAGCGTCCAGGCACAGGACTTCTGCTGCTGCTGACTAAATGGCCTCCTTAATTGGATCATTTGAGTAGCCAGCACACCTGTGCAGGTAGGGCATGACATGATAGGCAGCTGCCTTGATAGCGGGTGGGTGCTGAATGTTCCTAATTGACAAAATAAGATTAATGCTTATGAAGAAATATAAAATCTCATCCCTTCCCCAATATCGCGCCACACCCCTACCCCTTAATTCCCTGGTTGAACGTGATGGACATATGTCTTTTTTCGACCGTACTAACTATGTAACTATGTAACATAACATGGGGGGGGGGGGGGGGGTCTCCTGGCTGTTCACACAGGTGTGTCATTGCTGTACATTGACCATGCATTGCTTCTGTGGTATTGCAAAGGCAAAGACAAATGCTTCCAGCCATCCATTGCACTAATGGATTGGTCATCAGCTGGCTGTCTATGTCCCGCATCAATATAGACCAAAGTACAGAGGGTTAGGCTATGCTATTGTGCACCTACCTGATGCATCAGAAGGTGCGAGGCCCTTGCTAAATTCTGTGCACAGACTTTGAGATCTATGCTTTAGACTGTATCTAAACCTGCTCCAACATGGACTGACATTCTGGCCTACTTTCAGCCGATGCGACTTGTCTGTCGCTGAACAGTCGCTTTTTATGTATTCAGCACCTATGTATAATGTTGTAAAAATGCTCTAGAAGCTAAAGTCGCAGAAATGTCACACATATTTGGCCTGCAACTTTCTGTGCGACAAATTCAGACAGGAAAAATCAGTATAAATCCTTAGAAAATTATCCCCCAGTGTCTCCATCTGCTGGCGGTATTGAATAAGCATTGCTGCACTGATGGGGTATGCATTAGACGAAAAAAAAGAAGAAAAAGAAGAATAATACGCCCAGAAAAGAGGCGAAAAGGAGAAAAACGTAAAAAAACGTGAAAAAAAAGTAAGAGGAAGAGAAGGGAAAAAAAGGTGGAAATGGGTTTAAAAGTGATTTCGGCGGAGAAATATATATATATATATATATATATATATATATATATATATATGCGCACACACACACATAGATATAAACGTATTCTCCGTTGAGATATTGCAGCCGCTGCTGTGTCCAGGCCCAGGAGCCTTAGCACTGTGCTGTGATGTCACTCAATACCACTGACATCACTAGGTGTAAACAACATCTCTCCTTTGCTGTGTATGTGACTATGGAGCTGTTTGGTGATGTCGTCTATTACGGCCTTCATAGAAGCAACAGGAGATTGTTGCATCCATCTTGAACCCTCAGAACTACAGTGCTATGATGTCACTCACTTCCACAGGCCTTGCAGAGTGTAAACAACAACAACCCAGCTTTGTTGTGTATGTAACCAAAGGGATTTGTGATGTCACCTAGAACCTTCACAGCAGCGACAGCTTTATGAGGAGCATCAGCACTGCTCTGCCTGAGCAGAACCATCACCGCCATAGGTTGTCAAATAACCCGGATTTAACCCACACAGGTAAGTCCAATGGGGTGCAGGCATGTCCTCTATGCTTACAGCTTCCCGTGGGTGTTGGTTTGATACCGTTTGGGGACAGCCAAGGAGGCATCTGCAGGCAACAAAGGTAGGTGTGTGCTTGTGTGTGTGTTTCCTATGCAGATCCTAAGCCCAGTGTCACATGCAAGTAGGAGGAGTAAGAAGGGTTCCTGGCAAATCCGGGTTATGGATTGCATTTAAAAAGGCCCCGTGGGAGTGCAATGGGCCCCTGTCTTGCTGCTTAGCAATAATGGTATGGGTTTAGGTTCTGCTGTGTGTACTGGTGGTTGACTGCCCCCCAGCCCAGAGTGTGCATGGAAAATTGTCTGGCAGCCTCCCTGACAGCAAGCAGTGATAGTGCCCATGAAGGGGACCTTGTTGGGCCCGCCCCTTTCACGGTTATCGCTTCTCGGCCTTTTGGCTAAGATCAAGTGTAGTATCTGTTCTTATCAGTTTAATATCTGATACGTCCCCTATCTGGGGACCATATATTAAATGGATTTTTGAGAACGGGGGCCGATTTCGAAGCTTGCTTCCGTCGCCCTATGCATTGACCCGATATGGCAGTATCTTCGGGTACAGTGCACCACCCCCTTACAGGGTTAAAAAGAAAGATTCCTACTTTCATTGCTACCTGCTTGCTGGCTAGCCAGCTAGCCAGCCCTGTGGGCCTTGCTGCTGCTGCAGCCAAAAAACAAAAGGTGGTGCTGCTGCTGCTTCTGCTGCTTCTGCTTCTGCTTGTGTCTGGCCCCTGTTGGAGCGTCCAGGCACAGGACTTCTGCTGCTGCTGACTAAATGGCCTCCTTAATTGGATCATTTGAGTAGCCAGCACACCTGTGCAGGTAGGGCATGACATGATAGGCAGCTGCCTTGATAGCGGGTGGGTGCTGAATGTTCCTAATTGACAAAATAAGATTAATGCTTATGAAGAAATATAAAATCTCATCCCTTCCCCAATATCGCGCCACACCCCTACCCCTTAATTCCCTGGTTGAACGTGATGGACATATGTCTTTTTTCGACCGTACTAACTATGTAACTATGTAACATAACATGGGGGGGGGGGGGGGTCTCCTGGCTGTTCACACAGGTGTGTCATTGCTGTACATTGACCATGCATTGCTTCTGTGGTATTGCAAAGGCAAAGACAAATGCTTCCAGCCATCCATTGCACTAATGGATTGGTCATCAGCTGGCTGTCTATGTCCCGCATCAATATAGACCAAAGTACAGAGGGTTAGGCTATGCTATTGTGCACCTGCACCTACCTGATGCATCAGAAGGTGCGAGGCCCTTGCTAAATTCTGTGCACAGACTTTGAGATCTATGCTTTAGACTGTATCTAAACCTGCTCCAACATGGACTGACATTCTGGCCTACTTTCAGCCGATGCGACTTGTCTGTCGCTGAACAGTCGCTTTTTATGTATTCAGCACCTATGTATAATGTTGTAAAAATGCTCTAGAAGCTAAAGTCGCAGAAATGTCACACATATTTGGCCTGCAACTTTCTGTGCGACAAATTCAGACAGGAAAAATCAGTATAAATCCTTAGAAAATTATCCCCCAGTGTCTCCATCTGCTGGCGGTATTGAATAAGCATTGCTGCACTGATGGGGTATGCATTAGACGAAAAAAAAGAAGAAAAAGAAGAATAATACGCCCAGAAAAGAGGCGAAAAGGAGAAAAACGTAAAAAAACGTGAAAAAAAAGTAAGAGGAAGAGAAGGGAAAAAAAGGTGGAAATGGGTTTAAAAGTGATTTCGGCGGAGAAATATATATATATATATATATATATATATATATATATATATGCGCACACACACACATAGATATAAACGTATTCTCCGTTGAGATATTGCAGCCGCTGCTGTGTCCAGGCCCAGGAGCCTTAGCACTGTGCTGTGATGTCACTCAATACCACTGACATCACTAGGTGTAAACAACATCTCTCCTTTGCTGTGTATGTGACTATGGAGCTGTTTGGTGATGTCGTCTATTACGGCCTTCATAGAAGCAACAGGAGATTGTTGCATCCATCTTGAACCCTCAGAACTACAGTGCTATGATGTCACTCACTTCCACAGGCCTTGCAGAGTGTAAACAACAACAACCCAGCTTTGTTGTGTATGTAACCAAAGGGATTTGTGATGTCACCTAGAACCTTCACAGCAGCGACAGCTTTATGAGGAGCATCAGCACTGCTCTGCCTGAGCAGAACCATCACCGCCATAGGTTGTCAAATAACCCGGATTTAACCCACACAGGTAAGTCCAATGGGGTGCAGGCATGTCCTCTATGCTTACAGCTTCCCGTGGGTGTTGGTTTGATACCGTTTGGGGACAGCCAAGGAGGCATCTGCAGGCAACAAAGGTAGGTGTGTGCTTGTGTGTGTGTTTCCTATGCAGATCCTAAGCCCAGTGTCACATGCAAGTAGGAGGAGTAAGAAGGGTTCCTGGCAAATCCGGGTTATGGATTGCATTTAAAAAGGCCCCGTGGGAGTGCAATGGGCCCCTGTCTTGCTGCTTAGCAATAATGGTATGGGTTTAGGTTCTGCTGTGTGTACTGGTGGTTGACTGCCCCCCAGCCCAGAGTGTGCATGGAAAATTGTCTGGCAGCCTCCCTGACAGCAAGCAGTGATAGTGCCCATGAAGGGGACCTTGTTGGGCCCGCCCCTTTCACGGTTATCGCTTCTCGGCCTTTTGGCTAAGATCAAGTGTAGTATCTGTTCTTATCAGTTTAATATCTGATACGTCCCCTATCTGGGGACCATATATTAAATGGATTTTTGAGAACGGGGGCCGATTTCGAAGCTTGCTTCCGTCGCCCTATGCATTGACCCGATATGGCAGTATCTTCGGGTACAGTGCACCACCCCCTTACAGGGTTAAAAAGAAAGATTCCTACTTTCATTGCTACCTGCTTGCTGGCTAGCCAGCTAGCCAGCCCTGTGGGCCTTGCTGCTGCTGCAGCCAAAAAACAAAAGGTGGTGCTGCTGCTGCTTCTGCTGCTTCTGCTTCTGCTTGTGTCTGGCCCCTGTTGGAGCGTCCAGGCACAGGACTTCTGCTGCTGCTGACTAAATGGCCTCCTTAATTGGATCATTTGAGTAGCCAGCACACCTGTGCAGGTAGGGCATGACATGATAGGCAGCTGCCTTGATAGCGGGTGGGTGCTGAATGTTCCTAATTGACAAAATAAGATTAATGCTTATGAAGAAATATAAAATCTCATCCCTTCCCCAATATCGCGCCACACCCCTACCCCTTAATTCCCTGGTTGAACGTGATGGACATATGTCTTTTTTCGACCGTACTAACTATGTAACTATGTAACATAACATGGGGGGGGGGGGGGGGGGGTCTCCTGGCTGTTCACACAGGTGTGTCATTGCTGTACATTGACCATGCATTGCTTCTGTGGTATTGCAAAGGCAAAGACAAATGCTTCCAGCCATCCATTGCACTAATGGATTGGTCATCAGCTGGCTGTCTATGTCCCGCATCAATATAGACCAAAGTACAGAGGGTTAGGCTATGCTATTGTGCACCTACCTGATGCATCAGAAGGTGCGAGGCCCTTGCTAAATTCTGTGCACAGACTTTGAGATCTATGCTTTAGACTGTATCTAAACCTGCTCCAACATGGACTGACATTCTGGCCTACTTTCAGCCGATGCGACTTGTCTGTCGCTGAACAGTCACTTTTTATGTATTCAGCACCTATGTATAATGTTGTAAAAATGCTCTAGAAGCTAAAGTCGCAGAAATGTCACACATATTTGGCCTGCAACTTTCTGTGCGACAAATTCAGACAGGAAAAATCAGTATAAATCCTTAGAAAATTATCCCCCAGTGTCTCCATCTGCTGGCGGTATTGAATAAGCATTGCTGCACTGATGGGGTATGCATTAGACGAAAAAAAAGAAGAAAAAGAAGAATAATACGCCCAGAAAAGAGGCGAAAAGGAGAAAAACGTAAAAAAACTTGAAAAAAAAGTAAGAGGAAGAGAAGGGAAAAAAAGGTGGAAATGGGTTTAAAAGTGATTTCGTCGGAGAAATATATATATATATATATATATATATATATATATATATATGCGCACACACACACATAGATATAAACGTATTCTCCGTTGAGATATTGCAGCCGCTGCTGTGTCCAGGCCCAGGAGCCTTAGCACTGTGCTGTGATGTCACTCAATACCACTGACATCACTAGGTGTAAACAACATCTCTCCTTTGCTGTGTATGTGACTATGGAGCTGTTTGGTGATGTCGTCTATTACGGCCTTCATAGAAGCAACAGGAGATTGTTGCATCCATCTTGAACCCTCAGAACTACAGTGCTATGATGTCACTCACTTCCACAGGCCTTGCAGAGTGTAAACAACAACAACCCAGCTTTGTTGTGTATGTAACCAAAGGGATTTGTGATGTCACCTAGAACCTTCACAGCAGCGACAGCTTTATGAGGAGCATCAGCACTGCTCTGCCTGAGCAGAACCATCACCGCCATAGGTTGTCAAATAACCCGGATTTAACCCACACAGGTAAGTCCAATGGGGTGCAGGCATGTCCTCTATGCTTACAGCTTCCCGTGGGTGTTGGTTTGATACCGTTTGGGGACAGCCAAGGAGGCATCTGCAGGCAACAAAGGTAGGTGTGTGCTTGTGTGTGTGTTTCCTATGCAGATCCTAAGCCCAGTGTCACATGCAAGTAGGAGGAGTAAGAAGGGTTCCTGGCAAATCCGGGTTATGGATTGCATTTAAAAAGGCCCCGTGGGAGTGCAATGGGCCCCTGTCTTGCTGCTTAGCAATAATGGTATGGGTTTAGGTTCTGCTGTGTGTACTGGTGGTTGACTGCCCCCCAGCCCAGAGTGTGCATGGAAAATTGTCTGGCAGCCTCCCTGACAGCAAGCAGTGATAGTGCCCATGAAGGGGACCTTGTTGGGCCCGCCCCTTTCACGGTTATCGCTTCTCGGCCTTTTGGCTAAGATCAAGTGTAGTATCTGTTCTTATCAGTTTAATATCTGATACGTCCCCTATCTGGGGACCATATATTAAATGGATTTTTGAGAACGGGGGCCGATTTCGAAGCTTGCTTCCGTCGCCCTATGCATTGACCCGATATGGCAGTATCTTCGGGTACAGTGCACCACCCCCTTACAGGGTTAAAAAGAAAGATTCCTACTTTCATTGCTACCTGCTTGCTGGCTAGCCAGCTAGCCAGCCCTGTGGGCCTTGCTGCTGCTGCAGCCAAAAAACAAAAGGTGGTGCTGCTTCTGCTGCTTCTGCTTCTGCTTCTGCTTGTGTCTGGCCCCTGTTGGAGCGTCCAGGCACAGGACTTCTGCTGCTGCTGACTAAATGGCCTCCTTAATTGGATCATTTGAGTAGCCAGCACACCTGTGCAGGTAGGGCATGACATGATAGGCAGCTGCCTTGATAGCGGGTGGGTGCTGAATGTTCCTAATTGACAAAATAAGATTAATGCTTATGAAGAAATATAAAATCTCATCCCTTCCCCAATATCGCGCCACACCCCTACCCCTTAATTCCCTGGTTGAACGTGATGGACATATGTCTTTTTTCGACCGTACTAACTATGTAACTATGTAACATAACATGGGGGGGGGGGGGGGGGGTCTCCTGGCTGTTCACACAGGTGTGTCATTGCTGTACATTGACCATGCATTGCTTCTGTGGTATTGCAAAGGCAAAGACAAATGCTTCCAGCCATCCATTGCACTAATGGATTGGTCATCAGCTGGCTGTCTATGTCCCGCATCAATATAGACCAAAGTACAGAGGGTTAGGCTATGCTATTGTGCACCTACCTGATGCATCAGAAGGTGCGAGGCCCTTGCTAAATTCTGTGCACAGACTTTGAGATCTATGCTTTAGACTGTATCTAAACCTGCTCCAACATGGACTGACATTCTGGCCTACTTTCAGCCGATGCGACTTGTCTGTCGCTGAACAGTCGCTTTTTATGTATTCAGCACCTATGTATAATGTTGTAAAAATGCTCTAGAAGCTAAAGTCGCAGAAATGTCACACATATTTGGCCTGCAACTTTCTGTGCGACAAATTCAGACAGGAAAAATCAGTATAAATCCTTAGAAAATTATCCCCCAGTGTCTCCATCTGCTGGCGGTATTGAATAAGCATTGCTGCACTGATGGGGTATGCATTAGACGAAAAAAAAGAAGAAAAAGAAGAATAATACGCCCAGAAAAGAGGCGAAAAGGAGAAAAACGTAAAAAAACGTGAAAAAAAAGTAAGAGGAAGAGAAGGGAAAAAAAGGTGGAAATGGGTTTAAAAGTGATTTCGGCGGAGAAATATATATATATATATATATATATATATATATATATATATATATGCGCACACACACACATAGATATAAACGTATTCTCCGTTGAGATATTGCAGCCGCTGCTGTGTCCAGGCCCAGGAGCCTTAGCACTGTGCTGTGATGTCACTCAATACCACTGACATCACTAGGTGTAAACAACATCTCTCCTTTGCTGTGTATGTGACTATGGAGCTGTTTGGTGATGTCGTCTATTACGGCCTTCATAGAAGCAACAGGAGATTGTTGCATCCATCTTGAACCCTCAGAACTACAGTGCTATGATGTCACTCACTTCCACAGGCCTTGCAGAGTGTAAACAACAACAACCCAGCTTTGTTGTGTATGTAACCAAAGGGATTTGTGATGTCACCTAGAACCTTCACAGCAGCGACAGCTTTATGAGGAGCATCAGCACTGCTCTGCCTGAGCAGAACCATCACCGCCATAGGTTGTCAAATAACCCGGATTTAACCCACACAGGTAAGTCCAATGGGGTGCAGGCATGTCCTCTATGCTTACAGCTTCCCGTGGGTGTTGGTTTGATACCGTTTGGGGACAGCCAAGGAGGCATCTGCAGGCAACAAAGGTAGGTGTGTGCTTGTGTGTGTGTTTCCTATGCAGATCCTAAGCCCAGTGTCACATGCAAGTAGGAGGAGTAAGAAGGGTTCCTGGCAAATCCGGGTTATGGATTGCATTTAAAAAGGCCCCGTGGGAGTGCAATGGGCCCCTGTCTTGCTGCTTAGCAATAATGGTATGGGTTTAGGTTCTGCTGTGTGTACTGGTGGTTGACTGCCCCCCAGCCCAGAGTGTGCATGGAAAATTGTCTGGCAGCCTCCCTGACAGCAAGCAGTGATAGTGCCCATGAAGGGGACCTTGTTGGGCCCGCCCCTTTCACGGTTATCGCTTCTCGGCCTTTTGGCTAAGATCAAGTGTAGTATCTGTTCTTATCAGTTTAATATCTGATACGTCCCCTATCTGGGGACCATATATTAAATGGATTTTTGAGAACGGGGGCCGATTTCGAAGGAAGCTTGCTTCCGTCGCCCTATGCATTGACCCGATATGGCAGTATCTTCGGGTACAGTGCACCACCCCCTTACAGGGTTAAAAAGAAAGATTCCTACTTTCATTGCTACCTGCTTGCTGGCTAGCCAGCTAGCCAGCCCTGTGGGCCTTGCTGCTGCTGCAGCCAAAAAACAAAAGGTGGTGCTGCTGCTGCTTCTGCTGCTTCTGCTTGTGTCTGGCCCCTGTTGGAGCGTCCAGGCACAGGACTTCTGCTGCTGCTGACTAAATGGCCTCCTTAATTGGATCATTTGAGTAGCCAGCACACCTGTGCAGGTAGGGCATGACATGATAGGCAGCTGCCTTGATAGCGGGTGGGTGCTGAATGTTCCTAATTGACAAAATAAGATTAATGCTTATGAAGAAATATAAAATCTCATCCCTTCCCCAATATCGCGCCACACCCCTACCCCTTAATTCCCTGGTTGAACGTGATGGACATATGTCTTTTTTCGACCGTACTAACTATGTAACTATGTAACATAACATGGGGGGGGGGGGGGTCTCCTGGCTGTTCACACAGGTGTGTCATTGCTGTACATTGACCATGCATTGCTTCTGTGGTATTGCAAAGGCAAAGACAAATGCTTCCAGCCATCCATTGCACTAATGGATTGGTCATCAGCTGGCTGTCTATGTCCCGCATCAATATAGACCAAAGTACAGAGGGTTAGGCTATGCTATTGTGCACCTACCTGATGCATCAGAAGGTGCGAGGCCCTTGCTAAATTCTGTGCACAGACTTTGAGATCTATGCTTTAGACTGTATCTAAACCTGCTCCAACATGGACTGACATTCTGGCCTACTTTCAGCCGATGCGACTTGTCTGTCGCTGAACAGTCGCTTTTTATGTATTCAGCACCTATGTATAATGTTGTAAAAATGCTCTAGAAGCTAAAGTCGCAGAAATGTCACACATATTTGGCCTGCAACTTTCTGTGCGACAAATTCAGACAGGAAAAATCAGTATAAATCCTTAGAAAATTATCCCCCAGTGTCTCCATCTGCTGGCGGTATTGAATAAGCATTGCTGCACTGATGGGGTATGCATTAGACGAAAAAAAAGAAGAAAAAGAAGAATAATACGCCCAGAAAAGAGGCGAAAAGGAGAAAAACGTAAAAAAACGTGAAAAAAAAGTAAGAGGAAGAGAAGGGAAAAAAAGGTGGAAATGGGTTTAAAAGTGATTTCGGCGGAGAAATATATATATATATATATATATATATATATATATATATATATGCGCACACACACACATAGATATAAACGTATTCTCCGTTGAGATATTGCAGCCGCTGCTGTGTCCAGGCCCAGGAGCCTTAGCACTGTGCTGTGATGTCACTCAATACCACTGACATCACTAGGTGTAAACAACATCTCTCCTTTGCTGTGTATGTGACTATGGAGCTGTTTGGTGATGTCGTCTATTACGGCCTTCATAGAAGCAACAGGAGATTGTTGCATCCATCTTGAACCCTCAGAACTACAGTGCTATGATGTCACTCACTTCCACAGGCCTTGCAGAGTGTAAACAACAACAACCCAGCTTTGTTGTGTATGTAACCAAAGGGATTTGTGATGTCACCTAGAACCTTCACAGCAGCGACAGCTTTATGAGGAGCATCAGCACTGCTCTGCCTGAGCAGAACCATCACCGCCATAGGTTGTCAAATAACCCGGATTTAACCCACACAGGTAAGTCCAATGGGGTGCAGGCATGTCCTCTATGCTTACAGCTTCCCGTGGGTGTTGGTTTGATACCGTTTGGGGACAGCCAAGGAGGCATCTGCAGGCAACAAAGGTAGGTGTGTGCTTGTGTGTGTGTTTCCTATGCAGATCCTAAGCCCAGTGTCACATGCAAGTAGGAGGAGTAAGAAGGGTTCCTGGCAAATCCGGGTTATGGATTGCATTTAAAAAGGCCCCGTGGGAGTGCAATGGGCCCCTGTCTTGCTGCTTAGCAATAATGGTATGGGTTTAGGTTCTGCTGTGTGTACTGGTGGTTGACTGCCCCCCAGCCCAGAGTGTGCATGGAAAATTGTCTGGCAGCCTCCCTGACAGCAAGCAGTGATAGTGCCCATGAAGGGGACCTTGTTGGGCCCGCCCCTTTCACGGTTATCGCTTCTCGGCCTTTTGGCTAAGATCAAGTGTAGTATCTGTTCTTATCAGTTTAATATCTGATACGTCCCCTATCTGGGGACCATATATTAAATGGATTTTTGAGAACGGGGGCCGATTTCGAAGCTTGCTTCCGTCGCCCTATGCATTGACCCGATATGGCAGTATCTTCGGGTACAGTGCACCACCCCCTTACAGGGTTAAAAAGAAAGATTCCTACTTTCATTGCTACCTGCTTGCTGGCTAGCCAGCTAGCCAGCCCTGTGGGCCTTGCTGCTGCTGCAGCCAAAAAACAAAAGGTGGTGCTGCTGCTGCTTCTGCTGCTTCTGCTTCTGCTTGTGTCTGGCCCCTGTTGGAGCGTCCAGGCACAGGACTTCTGCTGCTGCTGACTAAATGGCCTCCTTAATTGGATCATTTGAGTAGCCAGCACACCTGTGCAGGTAGGGCATGACATGATAGGCAGCTGCCTTGATAGCGGGTGGGTGCTGAATGTTCCTAATTGACAAAATAAGATTAATGCTTATGAAGAAATATAAAATCTCATCCCTTCCCCAATATCGCGCCACACCCCTACCCCTTAATTCCCTGGTTGAACGTGATGGACATATGTCTTTTTTCGACCGTACTAACTATGTAACTATGTAACATAACATGGGGGGGGGGGGGGGGGGGTCTCCTGGCTGTTCACACAGGTGTGTCATTGCTGTACATTGACCATGCATTGCTTCTGTGGTATTGCAAAGGCAAAGACAAATGCTTCCAGCCATCCATTGCACTAATGGATTGGTCATCAGCTGGCTGTCTATGTCCCGCATCAATATAGACCAAAGTACAGAGGGTTAGGCTATGCTATTGTGCACCTACCTGATGCATCAGAAGGTGCGAGGCCCTTGCTAAATTCTGTGCACAGACTTTGAGATCTATGCTTTAGACTGTATCTAAACCTGCTCCAACATGGACTGACATTCTGGCCTACTTTCAGCCGATGCGACTTGTCTGTCGCTGAACAGTCACTTTTTATGTATTCAGCACCTATGTATAATGTTGTAAAAATGCTCTAGAAGCTAAAGTCGCAGAAATGTCACACATATTTGGCCTGCAACTTTCTGTGCGACAAATTCAGACAGGAAAAATCAGTATAAATCCTTAGAAAATTATCCCCCAGTGTCTCCATCTGCTGGCGGTATTGAATAAGCATTGCTGCACTGATGGGGTATGCATTAGACGAAAAAAAAGAAGAAAAAGAAGAATAATACGCCCAGAAAAGAGGCGAAAAGGAGAAAAACGTAAAAAAACTTGAAAAAAAAGTAAGAGGAAGAGAAGGGAAAAAAAGGTGGAAATGGGTTTAAAAGTGATTTCGTCGGAGAAATATATATATATATATATATATATATATATATATATATATGCGCACACACACACATAGATATAAACGTATTCTCCGTTGAGATATTGCAGCCGCTGCTGTGTCCAGGCCCAGGAGCCTTAGCACTGTGCTGTGATGTCACTCAATACCACTGACATCACTAGGTGTAAACAACATCTCTCCTTTGCTGTGTATGTGACTATGGAGCTGTTTGGTGATGTCGTCTATTACGGCCTTCATAGAAGCAACAGGAGATTGTTGCATCCATCTTGAACCCTCAGAACTACAGTGCTATGATGTCACTCACTTCCACAGGCCTTGCAGAGTGTAAACAACAACAACCCAGCTTTGTTGTGTATGTAACCAAAGGGATTTGTGATGTCACCTAGAACCTTCACAGCAGCGACAGCTTTATGAGGAGCATCAGCACTGCTCTGCCTGAGCAGAACCATCACCGCCATAGGTTGTCAAATAACCCGGATTTAACCCACACAGGTAAGTCCAATGGGGTGCAGGCATGTCCTCTATGCTTACAGCTTCCCGTGGATGTTGGTTTGATACCGTTTGGGGACAGCCAAGGAGGCATCTGCAGGCAACAAAGGTAGGTGTGTGCTTGTGTGTGTGTTTCCTATGCAGATCCTAAGCCCAGTGTCACATGCAAGTAGGAGGAGTAAGAAGGGTTCCTGGCAAATCCGGGTTATGGATTGCATTTAAAAAGGCCCCGTGGGAGTGCAATGGGCCCCTGTCTTGCTGCTTAGCAATAATGGTATGGGTTTAGGTTCTGCTGTGTGTACTGGTGGTTGACTGCCCCCCAGCCCAGAGTGTGCATGGAAAATTGTCTGGCAGCCTCCCTGACAGCAAGCAGTGATAGTGCCCATGAAGGGGACCTTGTTGGGCCCGCCCCTTTCACGGTTATCGCTTCTCGGCCTTTTGGCTAAGATCAAGTGTAGTATCTGTTCTTATCAGTTTAATATCTGATACGTCCCCTATCTGGGGACCATATATTAAATGGATTTTTGAGAACGGGGGCCGATTTCGAAGCTTGCTTCCGTCGCCCTATGCATTGACCCGATATGGCAGTATCTTCGGGTACAGTGCACCACCCCCTTACAGGGTTAAAAAGAAAGATTCCTACTTTCATTGCTACCTGCTTGCTGGCTAGCCAGCTAGCCAGCCCTGTGGGCCTTGCTGCTGCTGCAGCCAAAAAACAAAAGGTGGTGCTGCTGCTGCTTCTGCTGCTTCTGCTTCTGCTTGTGTCTGGCCCCTGTTGGAGCGTCCAGGCACAGGACTTCTGCTGCTGCTGACTAAATGGCCTCCTTAATTGGATCATTTGAGTAGCCAGCACACCTGTGCAGGTAGGGCATGACATGATAGGCAGCTGCCTTGATAGCGGGTGGGTGCTGAATGTTCCTAATTGACAAAATAAGATTAATGCTTATGAAGAAATATAAAATCTCATCCCTTCCCCAATATCGCGCCACACCCCTACCCCTTAATTCCCTGGTTGAACGTGATGGACATATGTCTTTTTTCGACCGTACTAACTATGTAACTATGTAACATAACATGGGGGGGGGGGGGGGGGTCTCCTGGCTGTTCACACAGGTGTGTCATTGCTGTACATTGACCATGCATTGCTTCTGTGGTATTGCAAAGGCAAAGACAAATGCTTCCAGCCATCCATTGCACTAATGGATTGGTCATCAGCTGGCTGTCTATGTCCCGCATCAATATAGACCAAAGTACAGAGGGTTAGGCTATGCTATTGTGCACCTACCTGATGCATCAGAAGGTGCGAGGCCCTTGCTAAATTCTGTGCACAGACTTTGAGATCTATGCTTTAGACTGTATCTAAACCTGCTCCAACATGGACTGACATTCTGGCCTACTTTCAGCCGATGCGACTTGTCTGTCGCTGAACAGTCGCTTTTTATGTATTCAGCACCTATGTATAATGTTGTAAAAATGCTCTAGAAGCTAAAGTCGCAGAAATGTCACACATATTTGGCCTGCAACTTTCTGTGCGACAAATTCAGACAGGAAAAATCAGTATAAATCCTTAGAAAATTATCCCCCAGTGTCTCCATCTGCTGGCGGTATTGAATAAGCATTGCTGCACTGATGGGGTATGCATTAGACGAAAAAAAAGAAGAAAAAGAAGAATAATACGCCCAGAAAAGAGGCGAAAAGGAGAAAAACGTAAAAAAACGTGAAAAAAAAGTAAGAGGAAGAGAAGGGAAAAAAAGGTGGAAATGGGTTTAAAAGTGATTTCGGCGGAGAATATATATATATATATATATATATATATATATATATATATGCGCACACACACACATAGATATAAACGTATTCTCCGTTGAGATATTGCAGCCGCTGCTGTGTCCAGGCCCAGGAGCCTTAGCACTGTGCTGTGATGTCACTCAATACCACTGACATCACTAGGTGTAAACAACATCTCTCCTTTGCTGTGTATGTGACTATGGAGCTGTTTGGTGATGTCGTCTATTACGGCCTTCATAGAAGCAACAGGAGATTGTTGCATCCATCTTGAACCCTCAGAACTACAGTGCTATGATGTCACTCACTTCCACAGGCCTTGCAGAGTGTAAACAACAACAACCCAGCTTTGTTGTGTATGTAACCAAAGGGATTTGTGATGTCACCTAGAACCTTCACAGCAGCGACAGCTTTATGAGGAGCATCAGCACTGCTCTGCCTGAGCAGAACCATCACCGCCATAGGTTGTCAAATAACCCGGATTTAACCCACACAGGTAAGTCCAATGGGGTGCAGGCATGTCCTCTATGCTTACAGCTTCCCGTGGGTGTTGGTTTGATACCGTTTGGGGACAGCCAAGGAGGCATCTGCAGGCAACAAAGGTAGGTGTGTGCTTGTGTGTGTGTTTCCTATGCAGATCCTAAGCCCAGTGTCACATGCAAGTAGGAGGAGTAAGAAGGGTTCCTGGCAAATCCGGGTTATGGATTGCATTTAAAAAGGCCCCGTGGGAGTGCAATGGGCCCCTGTCTTGCTGCTTAGCAATAATGGTATGGGTTTAGGTTCTGCTGTGTGTACTGGTGGTTGACTGCCCCCCAGCCCAGAGTGTGCATGGAAAATTGTCTGGCAGCCTCCCTGACAGCAAGCAGTGATAGTGCCCATGAAGGGGACCTTGTTGGGCCCGCCCCTTTCACGGTTATCGCTTCTCGGCCTTTTGGCTAAGATCAAGTGTAGTATCTGTTCTTATCAGTTTAATATCTGATACGTCCCCTATCTGGGGACCATATATTAAATGGATTTTTGAGAACGGGGGCCGATTTCGAAGCTTGCTTCCGTCGCCCTATGCATTGACCCGATATGGCAGTATCTTCGGGTACAGTGCACCACCCCCTTACAGGGTTAAAAAGAAAGATTCCTACTTTCATTGCTACCTGCTTGCTGGCTAGCCAGCTAGCCAGCCCTGTGGGCCTTGCTGCTGCTGCAGCCAAAAAACAAAAGGTGGTGCTGCTGCTGCTTCTGCTGCTTCTGCTTCTGCTTGTGTCTGGCCCCTGTTGGAGCGTCCAGGCACAGGACTTCTGCTGCTGCTGACTAAATGGCCTCCTTAATTGGATCATTTGAGTAGCCAGCACACCTGTGCAGGTAGGGCATGACATGATAGGCAGCTGCCTTGATAGCGGGTGGGTGCTGAATGTTCCTAATTGACAAAATAAGATTAATGCTTATGAAGAAATATAAAATCTCATCCCTTCCCCAATATCGCGCCACACCCCTACCCCTTAATTCCCTGGTTGAACGTGATGGACATATGTCTTTTTTCGACCGTACTAACTATGTAACTATGTAACATAACATGGGGGGGGGGGGGGGGGTCTCCTGGCTGTTCACACAGGTGTGTCATTGCTGTACATTGACCATGCATTGCTTCTGTGGTATTGCAAAGGCAAAGACAAATGCTTCCAGCCATCCATTGCACTAATGGATTGGTCATCAGCTGGCTGTCTATGTCCCGCATCAATATAGACCAAAGTACAGAGGGTTAGGCTATGCTATTGTGCACCTACCTGATGCATCAGAAGGTGCGAGGCCCTTGCTAAATTCTGTGCACAGACTTTGAGATCTATGCTTTAGACTGTATCTAAACCTGCTCCAACATGGACTGACATTCTGGCCTACTTTCAGCCGATGCGACTTGTCTGTCGCTGAACAGTCGCTTTTTATGTATTCAGCACCTATGTATAATGTTGTAAAAATGCTCTAGAAGCTAAAGTCGCAGAAATGTCACACATATTTGGCCTGCAACTTTCTGTGCGACAAATTCAGACAGGAAAAATCAGTATAAATCCTTAGAAAATTATCCCCCAGTGTCTCCATCTGCTGGCGGTATTGAATAAGCATTGCTGCACTGATGGGGTATGCATTAGACGAAAAAAAAGAAGAAAAAGAAGAATAATACGCCCAGAAAAGAGGCGAAAAGGAGAAAAACGTAAAAAAACGTGAAAAAAAAGTAAGAGGAAGAGAAGGGAAAAAAAGGTGGAAATGGGTTTAAAAGTGATTTCGGCGGAGATATATATATATATATATATATATATATATATATATATATATATATGCGCACACACACACATAGATATAAACGTATTCTCCGTTGAGATATTGCAGCCGCTGCTGTGTCCAGGCCCAGGAGCCTTAGCACTGTGCTGTGATGTCACTCAATACCACTGACATCACTAGGTGTAAACAACATCTCTCCTTTGCTGTGTATGTGACTATGGAGCTGTTTGGTGATGTCGTCTATTACGGCCTTCATAGAAGCAACAGGAGATTGTTGCATCCATCTTGAACCCTCAGAACTACAGTGCTATGATGTCACTCACTTCCACAGGCCTTGCAGAGTGTAAACAACAACAACCCAGCTTTGTTGTGTATGTAACCAAAGGGATTTGTGATGTCACCTAGAACCTTCACAGCAGCGACAGCTTTATGAGGAGCATCAGCACTGCTCTGCCTGAGCAGAACCATCACCGCCATAGGTTGTCAAATAACCCGGATTTAACCCACACAGGTAAGTCCAATGGGGTGCAGGCATGTCCTCTATGCTTACAGCTTCCCGTGGGTGTTGGTTTGATACCGTTTGGGGACAGCCAAGGAGGCATCTGCAGGCAACAAAGGTAGGTGTGTGCTTGTGTGTGTGTTTCCTATGCAGATCCTAAGCCCAGTGTCACATGCAAGTAGGAGGAGTAAGAAGGGTTCCTGGCAAATCCGGGTTATGGATTGCATTTAAAAAGGCCCCGTGGGAGTGCAATGGGCCCCTGTCTTGCTGCTTAGCAATAATGGTATGGGTTTAGGTTCTGCTGTGTGTACTGGTGGTTGACTGCCCCCCAGCCCAGAGTGTGCATGGAAAATTGTCTGGCAGCCTCCCTGACAGCAAGCAGTGATAGTGCCCATGAAGGGGACCTTGTTGGGCCCGCCCCTTTCACGGTTATCGCTTCTCGGCCTTTTGGCTAAGATCAAGTGTAGTATCTGTTCTTATCAGTTTAATATCTGATACGTCCCCTATCTGGGGACCATATATTAAATGGATTTTTGAGAACGGGGGCCGATTTCGAAGCTTGCTTCCGTCGCCCTATGCATTGACCCGATATGGCAGTATCTTCGGGTACAGTGCACCACCCCCTTACAGGGTTAAAAAGAAAGATTCCTACTTTCATTGCTACCTGCTTGCTGGCTAGCCAGCTAGCCAGCCCTGTGGGCCTTGCTGCTGCTGCAGCCAAAAAACAAAAGGTGGTGCTGCTGCTGCTTCTGCTGCTTCTGCTTCTGCTTGTGTCTGGCCCCTGTTGGAGCGTCCAGGCACAGGACTTCTGCTGCTGCTGACTAAATGGCCTCCTTAATTGGATCATTTGAGTAGCCAGCACACCTGTGCAGGTAGGGCATGACATGATAGGCAGCTGCCTTGATAGCGGGTGGGTGCTGAATGTTCCTAATTGACAAAATAAGATTAATGCTTATGAAGAAATATAAAATCTCATCCCTTCCCCAATATCGCGCCACACCCCTACCCCTTAATTCCCTGGTTGAACGTGATGGACATATGTCTTTTTTCGACCGTACTAACTATGTAACTATGTAACATAACATGGGGGGGGGGGGGGGGGTCTCCTGGCTGTTCACACAGGTGTGTCATTGCTGTACATTGACCATGCATTGCTTCTGTGGTATTGCAAAGGCAAAGACAAATGCTTCCAGCCATCCATTGCACTAATGGATTGGTCATCAGCTGGCTGTCTATGTCCCGCATCAATATAGACCAAAGTACAGAGGGTTAGGCTATGCTATTGTGCACCTACCTGATGCATCAGAAGGTGCGAGGCCCTTGCTAAATTCTGTGCACAGACTTTGAGATCTATGCTTTAGACTGTATCTAAACCTGCTCCAACATGGACTGACATTCTGGCCTACTTTCAGCCGATGCGACTTGTCTGTCGCTGAACAGTCGCTTTTTATGTATTCAGCACCTATGTATAATGTTGTAAAAATGCTCTAGAAGCTAAAGTCGCAGAAATGTCACACATATTTGGCCTGCAACTTTCTGTGCGACAAATTCAGACAGGAAAAATCAGTATAAATCCTTAGAAAATTATCCCCCAGTGTCTCCATCTGCTGGCGGTATTGAATAAGCATTGCTGCACTGATGGGGTATGCATTAGACGAAAAAAAAGAAGAAAAAGAAGAATAATACGCCCAGAAAAGAGGCGAAAAGGAGAAAAACGTAAAAAAACGTGAAAAAAAAGTAAGAGGAAGAGAAGGGAAAAAAAGGTGGAAATGGGTTTAAAAGTGATTTCGGCGGAGAATATATATATATATATATATATATATATATATATATATATATATATACATGCGCACACACACACATAGATATAAACGTATTCTCCGTTGAGATATTGCAGCCGCTGCTGTGTCCAGGCCCAGGAGCCTTAGCACTGTGCTGTGATGTCACTCAATACCACTGACATCACTAGGTGTAAACAACATCTCTCCTTTGCTGTGTATGTGACTATGGAGCTGTTTGGTGATGTCGTCTATTACGGCCTTCATAGAAGCAACAGGAGATTGTTGCATCCATCTTGAACCCTCAGAACTACAGTGCTATGATGTCACTCACTTCCACAGGCCTTGCAGAGTGTAAACAACAACAACCCAGCTTTGTTGTGTATGTAACCAAAGGGATTTGTGATGTCACCTAGAACCTTCACAGCAGCGACAGCTTTATGAGGAGCATCAGCACTGCTCTGCCTGAGCAGAACCATCACCGCCATAGGTTGTCAAATAACCCGGATTTAACCCACACAGGTAAGTCCAATGGGGTGCAGGCATGTCCTCTATGCTTACAGCTTCCCGTGGGTGTTGGTTTGATACCGTTTGGGGACAGCCAAGGAGGCATCTGCAGGCAACAAAGGTAGGTGTGTGCTTGTGTGTGTGTTTCCTATGCAGATCCTAAGCCCAGTGTCACATGCAAGTAGGAGGAGTAAGAAGGGTTCCTGGCAAATCCGGGTTATGGATTGCATTTAAAAAGGCCCCGTGGGAGTGCAATGGGCCCCTGTCTTGCTGCTTAGCAATAATGGTATGGGTTTAGGTTCTGCTGTGTGTACTGGTGGTTGACTGCCCCCCAGCCCAGAGTGTGCATGGAAAATTGTCTGGCAGCCTCCCTGACAGCAAGCAGTGATAGTGCCCATGAAGGGGACCTTGTTGGGCCCGCCCCTTTCACGGTTATCGCTTCTCGGCCTTTTGGCTAAGATCAAGTGTAGTATCTGTTCTTATCAGTTTAATATCTGATACGTCCCCTATCTGGGGACCATATATTAAATGGATTTTTGAGAACGGGGGCCGATTTCGAAGCTTGCTTCCGTCGCCCTATGCATTGACCCGATATGGCAGTATCTTCGGGTACAGTGCACCACCCCCTTACAGGGTTAAAAAGAAAGATTCCTACTTTCATTGCTACCTGCTTGCTGGCTAGCCAGCTAGCCAGCCCTGTGGGCCTTGCTGCTGCTGCAGCCAAAAAACAAAAGGTGGTGCTGCTGCTGCTTCTGCTGCTTCTGCTTCTGCTTGTGTCTGGCCCCTGTTGGAGCGTCCAGGCACAGGACTTCTGCTGCTGCTGACTAAATGGCCTCCTTAATTGGATCATTTGAGTAGCCAGCACACCTGTGCAGGTAGGGCATGACATGATAGGCAGCTGCCTTGATAGCGGGTGGGTGCTGAATGTTCCTAATTGACAAAATAAGATTAATGCTTATGAAGAAATATAAAATCTCATCCCTTCCCCAATATCGCGCCACACCCCTACCCCTTAATTCCCTGGTTGAACGTGATGGACATATGTCTTTTTTCGACCGTACTAACTATGTAACTATGTAACATAACAAGGGGGGGGGGGGGGGTCTCCTGGCTGTTCACACAGGTGTGTCATTGCTGTACATTGACCATGCATTGCTTCTGTGGTATTGCAAAGGCAAAGACAAATGCTTCCAGCCATCCATTGCACTAATGGATTGGTCATCAGCTGGCTGTCTATGTCCCGCATCAATATAGACCAAAGTACAGAGGGTTAGGCTATGCTATTGTGCACCTACCTGATGCATCAGAAGGTGCGAGGCCCTTGCTAAATTCTGTGCACAGACTTTGAGATCTATGCTTTAGACTGTATCTAAACCTGCTCCAACATGGACTGACATTCTGGCCTACTTTCAGCCGATGCGACTTGTCTGTCGCTGAACAGTCGCTTTTTATGTATTCAGCACCTATGTATAATGTTGTAAAAATGCTCTAGAAGCTAAAGTCGCAGAAATGTCACACATATTTGGCCTGCAACTTTCTGTGCGACAAATTCAGACAGGAAAAATCAGTATAAATCCTTAGAAAATTATCCCCCAGTGTCTCCATCTGCTGGCGGTATTGAATAAGCATTGCTGCACTGATGGGGTATGCATTAGACGAAAAAAAAGAAGAAAAAGAAGAATAATACGCCCAGAAAAGAGGCGAAAAGGAGAAAAACGTAAAAAAACGTGAAAAAAAAGTAAGAGGAAGAGAAGGGAAAAAAAGGTGGAAATGGGTTTAAAAGTGATTTCGGCGGAGAATATATATATATATATATATATATATATATATATATATATATATATGCGCACACACACACATAGATATAAACGTATTCTCCGTTGAGATATTGCAGCCGCTGCTGTGTCCAGGCCCAGGAGCCTTAGCACTGTGCTGTGATGTCACTCAATACCACTGACATCACTAGGTGTAAACAACATCTCTCCTTTGCTGTGTATGTGACTATGGAGCTGTTTGGTGATGTCGTCTATTACGGCCTTCATAGAAGCAACAGGAGATTGTTGCATCCATCTTGAACCCTCAGAACTACAGTGCTATGATGTCACTCACTTCCACAGGCCTTGCAGAGTGTAAACAACAACAACCCAGCTTTGTTGTGTATGTAACCAAAGGGATTTGTGATGTCACCTAGAACCTTCACAGCAGCGACAGCTTTATGAGGAGCATCAGCACTGCTCTGCCTGAGCAGAACCATCACCGCCATAGGTTGTCAAATAACCCGGATTTAACCCACACAGGTAAGTCCAATGGGGTGCAGGCATGTCCTCTATGCTTACAGCTTCCCGTGGGTGTTGGTTTGATACCGTTTGGGGACAGCCAAGGAGGCATCTGCAGGCAACAAAGGTAGGTGTGTGCTTGTGTGTGTGTTTCCTATGCAGATCCTAAGCCCAGTGTCACATGCAAGTAGGAGGAGTAAGAAGGGTTCCTGGCAAATCCGGGTTATGGATTGCATTTAAAAAGGCCCCGTGGGAGTGCAATGGGCCCCTGTCTTGCTGCTTAGCAATAATGGTATGGGTTTAGGTTCTGCTGTGTGTACTGGTGGTTGACTGCCCCCCAGCCCAGAGTGTGCATGGAAAATTGTCTGGCAGCCTCCCTGACAGCAAGCAGTGATAGTGCCCATGAAGGGGACCTTGTTGGGCCCGCCCCTTTCACGGTTATCGCTTCTCGGCCTTTTGGCTAAGATCAAGTGTAGTATCTGTTCTTATCAGTTTAATATCTGATACGTCCCCTATCTGGGGACCATATATTAAATGGATTTTTGAGAACGGGGGCCGATTTCGAAGCTTGCTTCCGTCGCCCTATGCATTGACCCGATATGGCAGTATCTTCGGGTACAGTGCACCACCCCCTTACAGGGTTAAAAAGAAAGATTCCTACTTTCATTGCTACCTGCTTGCTGGCTAGCCAGCTAGCCAGCCCTGTGGGCCTTGCTGCTGCTGCAGCCAAAAAACAAAAGGTGGTGCTGCTGCTGCTTCTGCTGCTTCTGCTTCTGCTTGTGTCTGGCCCCTGTTGGAGCGTCCAGGCACAGGACTTCTGCTGCTGCTGACTAAATGGCCTCCTTAATTGGATCATTTGAGTAGCCAGCACACCTGTGCAGGTAGGGCATGACATGATAGGCAGCTGCCTTGATAGCGGGTGGGTGCTGAATGTTCCTAATTGACAAAATAAGATTAATGCTTATGAAGAAATATAAAATCTCATCCCTTCCCCAATATCGCGCCACACCCCTACCCCTTAATTCCCTGGTTGAACGTGATGGACATATGTCTTTTTTCGACCGTACTAACTATGTAACTATGTAACATAACATGGGGGGGGGGGGGGGGTCTCCTGGCTGTTCACACAGGTGTGTCATTGCTGTACATTGACCATGCATTGCTTCTGTGGTATTGCAAAGGCAAAGACAAATGCTTCCAGCCATCCATTGCACTAATGGATTGGTCATCAGCTGGCTGTCTATGTCCCGCATCAATATAGACCAAAGTACAGAGGGTTAGGCTATGCTATTGTGCACCTACCTGATGCATCAGAAGGTGCGAGGCCCTTGCTAAATTCTGTGCACAGACTTTGAGATCTATGCTTTAGACTGTATCTAAACCTGCTCCAACATGGACTGACATTCTGGCCTACTTTCAGCCGATGCGACTTGTCTGTCGCTGAACAGTCGCTTTTTATGTATTCAGCACCTATGTATAATGTTGTAAAAATGCTCTAGAAGCTAAAGTCGCAGAAATGTCACACATATTTGGCCTGCAACTTTCTGTGCGACAAATTCAGACAGGAAAAATCAGTATAAATCCTTAGAAAATTATCCCCCAGTGTCTCCATCTGCTGGCGGTATTGAATAAGCATTGCTGCACTGATGGGGTATGCATTAGACGAAAAAAAAGAAGAAAAAGAAGAATAATACGCCCAGAAAAGAGGCGAAAAGGAGAAAAACGTAAAAAAACGTGAAAAAAAAGTAAGAGGAAGAGAAGGGAAAAAAAGGTGGAAATGGGTTTAAAAGTGATTTCGGCGGAGAAATATATATATATATATATATATATATATATATATATATATATATATATGCGCACACACACACATAGATATAAACGTATTCTCCGTTGAGATATTGCAGCCGCTGCTGTGTCCAGGCCCAGGAGCCTTAGCACTGTGCTGTGATGTCACTCAATACCACTGACATCACTAGGTGTAAACAACATCTCTCCTTTGCTGTGTATGTGACTATGGAGCTGTTTGGTGATGTCGTCTATTACGGCCTTCATAGAAGCAACAGGAGATTGTTGCATCCATCTTGAACCCTCAGAACTACAGTGCTATGATGTCACTCACTTCCACAGGCCTTGCAGAGTGTAAACAACAACAACCCAGCTTTGTTGTGTATGTAACCAAAGGGATTTGTGATGTCACCTAGAACCTTCACAGCAGCGACAGCTTTATGAGGAGCATCAGCACTGCTCTGCCTGAGCAGAACCATCACCGCCATAGGTTGTCAAATAACCCGGATTTAACCCACACAGGTAAGTCCAATGGGGTGCAGGCATGTCCTCTATGCTTACAGCTTCCCGTGGGTGTTGGTTTGATACCGTTTGGGGACAGCCAAGGAGGCATCTGCAGGCAACAAAGGTAGGTGTGTGCTTGTGTGTGTGTTTCCTATGCAGATCCTAAGCCCAGTGTCACATGCAAGTAGGAGGAGTAAGAAGGGTTCCTGGCAAATCCGGGTTATGGATTGCATTTAAAAAGGCCCCGTGGGAGTGCAATGGGCCCCTGTCTTGCTGCTTAGCAATAATGGTATGGGTTTAGGTTCTGCTGTGTGTACTGGTGGTTGACTGCCCCCCAGCCCAGAGTGTGCATGGAAAATTGTCTGGCAGCCTCCCTGACAGCAAGCAGTGATAGTGCCCATGAAGGGGACCTTGTTGGGCCCGCCCCTTTCACGGTTATCGCTTCTCGGCCTTTTGGCTAAGATCAAGTGTAGTATCTGTTCTTATCAGTTTAATATCTGATACGTCCCCTATCTGGGGACCATATATTAAATGGATTTTTGAGAACGGGGGCCGATTTCGAAGCTTGCTTCCGTCGCCCTATGCATTGACCCGATATGGCAGTATCTTCGGGTACAGTGCACCACCCCCTTACAGGGTTAAAAAGAAAGATTCCTACTTTCATTGCTACCTGCTTGCTGGCTAGCCAGCTAGCCAGCCCTGTGGGCCTTGCTGCTGCTGCAGCCAAAAAACAAAAGGTGGTGCTGCTGCTGCTTCTGCTGCTTCTGCTTCTGCTTGTGTCTGGCCCCTGTTGGAGCGTCCAGGCACAGGACTTCTGCTGCTGCTGACTAAATGGCCTCCTTAATTGGATCATTTGAGTAGCCAGCACACCTGTGCAGGTAGGGCATGACATGATAGGCAGCTGCCTTGATAGCGGGTGGGTGCTGAATGTTCCTAATTGACAAAATAAGATTAATGCTTATGAAGAAATATAAAATCTCATCCCTTCCCCAATATCGCGCCACACCCCTACCCCTTAATTCCCTGGTTGAACGTGATGGACATATGTCTTTTTTCGACCGTACTAACTATGTAACTATGTAACATAACATGGGGGGGGGGGGGGGGGTCTCCTGGCTGTTCACACAGGTGTGTCATTGCTGTACATTGACCATGCATTGCTTCTGTGGTATTGCAAAGGCAAAGACAAATGCTTCCAGCCATCCATTGCACTAATGGATTGGTCATCAGCTGGCTGTCTATGTCCCGCATCAATATAGACCAAAGTACAGAGGGTTAGGCTATGCTATTGTGCACCTACCTGATGCATCAGAAGGTGCGAGGCCCTTGCTAAATTCTGTGCACAGACTTTGAGATCTATGCTTTAGACTGTATCTAAACCTGCTCCAACATGGACTGACATTCTGGCCTACTTTCAGCCGATGCGACTTGTCTGTCGCTGAACAGTCGCTTTTTATGTATTCAGCACCTATGTATAATGTTGTAAAAATGCTCTAGAAGCTAAAGTCGCAGAAATGTCACACATATTTGGCCTGCAACTTTCTGTGCGACAAATTCAGACAGGAAAAATCAGTATAAATCCTTAGAAAATTATCCCCCAGTGTCTCCATCTGCTGGCGGTATTGAATAAGCATTGCTGCACTGATGGGGTATGCATTAGACGAAAAAAAAGAAGAAAAAGAAGAATAATACGCCCAGAAAAGAGGCGAAAAGGAGAAAAACGTAAAAAAACGTGAAAAAAAAGTAAGAGGAAGAGAAGGGAAAAAAAGGTGGAAATGGGTTTAAAAGTGATTTCGGCGGAGAAATATATATATATATATATATATATATATATATATATATATATATGCGCACACACACACATAGATATAAACGTATTCTCCGTTGAGATATTGCAGCCGCTGCTGTGTCCAGGCCCAGGAGCCTTAGCACTGTGCTGTGATGTCACTCAATACCACTGACATCACTAGGTGTAAACAACATCTCTCCTTTGCTGTGTATGTGACTATGGAGCTGTTTGGTGATGTCGTCTATTACGGCCTTCATAGAAGCAACAGGAGATTGTTGCATCCATCTTGAACCCTCAGAACTACAGTGCTATGATGTCACTCACTTCCACAGGCCTTGCAGAGTGTAAACAACAACAACCCAGCTTTGTTGTGTATGTAACCAAAGGGATTTGTGATGTCACCTAGAACCTTCACAGCAGCGACAGCTTTATGAGGAGCATCAGCACTGCTCTGCCTGAGCAGAACCATCACCGCCATAGGTTGTCAAATAACCCGGATTTAACCCACACAGGTAAGTCCAATGGGGTGCAGGCATGTCCTCTATGCTTACAGCTTCCCGTGGGTGTTGGTTTGATACCGTTTGGGGACAGCCAAGGAGGCATCTGCAGGCAACAAAGGTAGGTGTGTGCTTGTGTGTGTGTTTCCTATGCAGATCCTAAGCCCAGTGTCACATGCAAGTAGGAGGAGTAAGAAGGGTTCCTGGCAAATCCGGGTTATGGATTGCATTTAAAAAGGCCCCGTGGGAGTGCAATGGGCCC